>NC_090444.1:724761053-725014841 GCF_031143425.1 Pleurodeles waltl | reverse complement strand
GCTCGCTCTCTCTCTCTCCCACTCGCTCGCTCTCTCTCCCACTCGCTCGCTCTCTCTCTCCCACCTCGCTCGCTCTCTCCTCTCCCACTCGCTCTCTCTCTCTCTCTCCCACTCGCTCTCTCTCTCTCTCTCCCACTCGCTCTCTCTCTCTCTCTCCCACTCGCTCTCTCTCTCTCTCTCTCTCGTCTCCCACTCGCTCGCTCTCTCTCCCACTCGCATTGCTCTCTCTCTCTCTCTCTCCCGCTCGCTCTCTCTCTCTCTCCCCGCTCGCATCTCTCTCTCTCTCTCTCGCTCGCTCTCTCTCTCTCCCACTCGCTCGCTCTCTCTCCTCCCGCTCGCTCGCTCTCTCCCGCTCGCTCTCTCTCTCCTCCCGCTCGCTCTCTCTCTCTCTCCCGCTCGCTCTCTCTCTCTCCTCCCACTCGCTCTCTCTCTCTCTCCCACTCGCCCCGCTCGCTCTCTCTCTCCCACTCGCTCGCTCTCTCTCTCTCTCCCACTCGCTCGCTCTCTCTCTCTCTCCCACTCGCTCGCTCTCTCTCTCTCTCCCACTCGCTCGCTCTCTCTCTCCCGCTCGCTCTCTCCCACTCGCTCGCTCTCTCTCTCCCACTCGCTCGCTCGCTCTCTCTCTCCCACCTCGCTCGCTCGCTCTCTCTCTCCACTCACCTCGCTCGCTCTCTCTCTCCCGCTCGCTCGCTCTCTCTCTCCCGCTCGCTCGCTCTCTCTCTCCCGCTCGCCTCGCTCTCTCTCTCTCCCGCTCGCTCTCTCCCCCCGCTCGCGCGCGCTCCCCCCCTCTCCGCTCGCTCTCTCTCCCCCTCGCTCGCTCTCTCTCCCCCTCGCTCGCTCTCTCTCCCACTCGCGTCGCTCTCTCTCCCACTCGCCTCGCTCTCTCTCCCACTCGCTCGCTCTCTCTCTCCCACTCGCTCGCCCTCGCTCGCCTCTCTCTCTCTCCACTCGCTCGCTCTCTCTCTCCCACTCGCTCGCTCTCTCTCTCCCACTCGCTCGCTCTCTCTCTCCCACTCGCTCGCTCTCTCTCTCCCACTCGCTCGCTCTCCCTCTCGCTCGCTCTCCCTCTCGCTCGCTCTCTCCCCACTCGCTCGCTCTCTCTCCTCTCCCTCTCGCTCGCTCTCTCTCTCTCCCTCTCGCTCGCTCTCTCTCTCTCCCTCTCTCTCTCTCTCTCCCACTCGCTCCCTCTCGCTCGCTCTCTCCCAACCTCGCTCGCTCTCTCCCCACTCGCTCGCTCTCTCCCTCCCCTCCCGCTCGCTCGCTCTCTCCCTCCCGCTCTGCTCGCTCGATCTCTCTCTCCCGCTCGCTCGATCTCTCTCTCCCGCTCGATCTCTCTCTCTCCCTCTCTCTCGATCTCTCTCTCTCCCTCTCTCTCTCTCCCTCTCCCTCTCGCTCGCTCTCTCCCACTTCGCTCGCTCTCTCTCCCACTCGCTCCCTCTCTCCCGCTCGCTCCCTCTCTCCCGCTCGCTCCCTCTCTCCCGCTCGCTCCCTCTCGCTCGCTCTCTCCCCGCTCGCTCTCTCCCGCTCGCTCTCTCCCGCTCGCTCGCTCCCTCACCGCTCGCTCCCTCTCCCCCTCGCTCGCCGCGCCTCTCTCCCGCTCCGCTCGCGCGCTCTCCCGCTCGCTCTCTCTCCCACTCGCTCGCTCTCTCTCCCCACTCGCTCGCTCTCTCTCTCCCACTCGCTCGCTCTCTCTCCTACTCCCACTCGCTCGCTCTCTCTCTCCCACTCGCTCGCTCTCTCTCTCCCACTCGCTCGCTCTCTCTCTCTCCCCACTCGCTCTCTCTCTCCCACTCCGCTCGCTCTCTCTCCTCCCACTCGCCTCGCTCTCTCTCCCACTCGCTCGCTCTCTCTCTCCCACTCGCTCGCTCTCTCTCTCCCACTCGCCTCGCTCTCTCTCTCCCACCCTCGCTCGCTCTCTCCTCTCCCACTCGCTCGCTCTCCCTCTCGCTCTCTCTCTCCCCACTCGCTCGCTCTCTCTCTCTCCCTCTCGCCGCTCCTCTCTCCCTCTCGCTCTCTCTCTCTTCCCTCCCTCTCGCCTCGCTCTCTCTCTCTCCCTCTCCTCTCCTCGCTCTCTCTCTCCTCTCCTCTCTCCTCCCTCTCTCTCTCTCTCTCCTCCTCTCTCCTCCTCTCTCTCTCTCCCCTCTCTCTCTCTCTCTCCCTCTCTCTCTCTCTCCCACTCGCTCCCTCTCGCTCGCTCCCACTCGCTCTCCCTCCCGCTCGCTCTCTCCCCTCCCGCTCGCTCGATCTCTCTCTCCCGCTCGCTCGATCTCTCTCTCCCGCTCGCTCGATCTCTCTCTCTCCCGCTCGCTCGATCTCTCTCTCCCGCTCGCTCGATCTCTCTCTCCCTCTCTCTCTCCCTCTCCCTCTCGCTCGCTCTCTCCAACTCGCTCCCTCTCGCTCGCTCTCTCCCACTCGCTCGCTCTCTCCCGCTCGCTCCCTCTCTCCCGCTCGCTCCCTCTCGCTCGCTCTCTCCCACTCGCTCGCTCTCTCCCGCTCGCTCTCTCCCGCTCGCTCGCTCTCTCCCGCTCGCTCGCTCTCTCCCGCCCGCCTCGCTCTCTCCCCCGCCCGCCGCTCGCTCGCTCTCTCCCGCTCGCCTCGCTCTCTCCAGCTCGCTCGATCTCTCTCTCCCGCTCGCTCGCTCTCTCCCGCTCGCTCGATCTCTCTCTCCCGCTCGCTCGACTCTCTCCTCTCCCTCCGCTCGCTCGATCTCTCTCTCCCGCTCGCTCGATCTCTCTCTCCCGCTCGCTCGATCTCTCTCTCCCGCTCGCTCGCTCTCTCTCTCCCGCTCGCTCGCTCTCTCTCCCGGGTCTCGGTCTCTCTCTCTCTCTCCCGCTCTCTCTCTCTCTCTCCCCTCTCTCTCCCGATCTCTCCTCTCTCTCTCTCCCGATCTCTCTCTCTCTCCCGATCGATCTCCTCCCTCTCTCCCGATCGATCTCTCCCTCTCTCCCGATCGATCTCTCCCTCTCTCCCCGATCGATCTCTCCCTCTCTCCCCGATCAATCTCTCCCTCTCTCCCCGATCAATCTCTCCCTCTCTCCCTCTCGATCTCTCCCTCTCTCCCGATCGATCTCTCCCTCTCTCCCGATCGATCTCTCCCTCTCTCCCGATCGATCTCTCCCTCTCTCTCCGATCGATCTCTCCCTCTCTCCCGATCGATCTCTCCCTCCCTCCCGATCGATCTCTCTCTCCCTCTCCCGATCGATGTCTCTCTCCCTCCCCGATCGATGTCTCCCGATCTCTCTCTCTCTCTCCCGATCTCTCTCTCTCTCTCCCTCTCTCCGGATCGATCTCTCCCGATCTCCCTCTCTCCCGATCGATCTCTCCCGATCTCTCTCTCTCCCGATCTCTCCCGATCTCTCTCTCTCCCGATCTCTCCCGATCTCTCTCTCTCCCGATCTCTCTCTCTCTCTCCCGATCTCTCTCTCTCTCTCCCGATCTCTCTCTCTCTCTCTCTCCCGCTCGCTCTCTCTCTCTCTCTCTCTCTCTCGCTCGCTCTCTCTCTCCCACTCGCTCGCTCTCTCTCCCGCTCGCTCGCTCTCATCTCGCTCGCTCGCTCGCTCTCTCTCCCGCTCGCCTCGCTCTCTCTCTCCCGCTCGCTCTCTCTCCCCGCTCGCCTCGCTCTCTCTCCCGCTCGCTCGCTCTCCCTCTCCCACTCGCTCGCTCTCCCTCTCCCACTCGCTCGCTCTCCCTCTCCCACTCGCTCGCTCTCCTCTCTCTCCCACTCGCTCGCTCTCTCTCTCGCTCGCTCTCTCTCTCCCGCTTCGCTCGCTCTCTCTCTCTCCCTCTCCCGCTCGCTCGCTCTCTCTCCCGCTCGCTCTCTCTCTCTCCCGCTCGCTCTCTCTCTCTCTCCCGCTCGCTCTCTCTCTCTCTCCGCTCGCTCTCTCTCTCTCCCGCTCGCTCTCTCTCTCTCTCCCGCTCGCTCTCTCTCTCTCTCCCGCTCGCTCGCTCTCTCTCTTCTCTCCCCGCTCGCTCTCTCTCTCTCTCCCGCTCGCTCTCTCTCTCTCTCTCCCGCTCGCTCTCTCTCTCTCTCTCTCCCGCTCGCTCTCTCTCTCTCTCTCTCCCGCTCGCTCTCTCTCTCTCTCTCTCCCGCCTCGCTCTCTCTCTCTCTCCCGCTCGCTCTCTCTCCCACTCGCTCGCTCTCTCTCCCACTCGCTCGCTCTCTCTCCCACTCGCTCGCTCGCTCTCCCACTCGCTCGCTCGCCTCTCCCCACCTCGCTCGCTCCTCTCTCCCACTCTCTCGCTCTCTCTCTCTCTCTCTCCCACTCGCTCGCTCTCTCTCTCCCTCTCTCTCTCTCTCTCTCCCTCTCGCTCGCTCCTCTCCCTCTCGCTCCCTCTCGCTCTCTCCCTCTCGCTCGCTCGCTCCCTCTCGCTCGCTCTCTCCCACTTCGCTCGCTCTCTCCCACTCGCTCGCTCTCTCTCCACTCGCTCGCTCTCTCCCGCTCGCTCCCTCTCGCTCGCCTCTCTCCCACTCGCTCGCTCCCACTCGCTCGCTCTCTCCCGCTCGCTCCCTCTCCCACTCGCCTCGCTCTCTCCCGCTCGCTGCCTCTCGCTCGCTCTCTCCCACTCGCTCGCTCTCTCCCGCTCGCTCCCACTCGCTCGCTCCCACTCGCTCCCACTCGCTCGCTCTCTCCCGCTCGCTCCCTCTCCCTCGCTCTCTCCCACTCGCTCGCTCTCTCCTCCCGCTCGCTCGCTCGCTCCCGCCCGCTCGCTCTCTCTCTCTCTCCCACTCGCTCGCTCTCCTCCCACTCGCTCGCTCTCTCCCGCTCGCTCGATCTCTCTCTCCCACTCGCTCGATCTCTCTCTCCCGCTCGCTCGATCTCTCTCTCCCGCTCGCTCGATCTCTCTCCTCCCCGCTCGCTTCGCATCTCTCTCTCCCGCTCGCTCGCTCTCTCTCTCCCGCTCGCTCGCTCTCTCTCTCCCGGTCTCGGTCTCTCTCTCTCTCTCTCTCTCTCTCTCCCTGCTCTCTCTCTCTCTCTCTCTCCCCGCTCTCTCTCTCTCTCTCCCGATCTCTCTCTCTCTCTCTCCCGATCTCTCTCTCTCTCCCTCTCGATCTCTCCCTCTCTCCCCGATCGATCTCTCCCTCTCTCCCCGATCGATCTCTCCCTCTCTCCCCGATCGATCTCTCCCTCTCTCCCCGATCGATCTCCTCCCTCTCTCCCCGATCGATCTCTCCCTCTCTCCCGATCGATCTCTCCCTCTCTCCCGATCTATCTCTCCCTCTCTCCCGATCGATCTCTCCCGATCGATCTCTCTCTCCCTCCCGATCGATCTCTCTCTCCCTCCCGATCGATCTCTCTCTCCCTCCCGATCGATCTCTCTCTCCCTCCCGATCGATCTCTCTCTCCCTCCCGATCGATGTCTCCCGAATCTCTCTCTCTCTCTCCCGATCTCTCTCTCTCTCTCTCCCTCTCTCCCGATCGATCTCTCCCGATCTCTCTCTCTCCCGATCGATCTCTCCCGATCTCTCTCTCTCCCGATCTCTCCCGATCTCTCTCTCTCCCCGATCTCTCTCTCTCTCTCTCTCCCGCTCGCTCTCTCTCTCTCTCTCTCCCGCTCGCTCTCTCTCTCTCTCTCCCACTCGCTCGCTCTCTCTCTCCCACTCGCTCGCTCTCTCTCTCTCCTCCTGCTCGCTCTCTCCCTCTCCCGCTCGCTCACTCTCCCTCTCCCACTCGCTCACTCTCTCTCTCGCTCGCTCTCTCTCTCTCGCTCGCTCTCTCTCTCGCTCGCTCTCTCTCCCACTCGCTCGCTCTCTCTCCCACTCGCTCGCTCTCTCTCCCACTCGCTCGCTCTCTCTCCCACTCGCTCGCTCTCTCTCCCACTCGCTCGCTCTCTCTCGCTCGCTCTCTCTCTCTCTCTCGCTCGCTCTCTCTCTCTCCCGCTCGCTCTCTCTCTCTCTCCCGCTCGCTCTCTCTCTCTCTCCCGCTCGCTCTCTCTCTCCCGCTCGCTCGCTCTCTCTCCCGCTCGCTCGCTCTCTCCCGCCCGCTCGCTCGCTCTCCCTCTCGCTCGCTCTCCCTCTCGCTCGCTCTCCCCTCTCCCACTCGCTCGCTCTCTCTCCCACTCGCTCGCTCTCTCCCACTCGCTCGCTCTCTCCCACTCGCTCGCTCTCTCTCCCACTCGCTCGCTCTCTCTCCCACTCGCTCGCTCTCTCTCCCACTCGCTCGCTCTCTCTCCCACTCGCTCGCTCTCCCCACTCGCTCGCTCTCTCTCCCACTCTCTAGCTCTCTCTCTCTCTCCCACTCGCTCGCTCTCTCTCTCCCTCTCGCTCCCTCTCGCTCGCTCTCTCCCTCTCGCTCGCTCTCTCCCTCTCGCTCGCTCTCTCCCTCTCGCTCCCTCTCTCCCTCTCGCTCCCTCTCGCTCGCTCTCTCCCGCTCGCTCCCGCCCGCGCTCGCTCTCTCTCTCCCACTCGCTCCTCCTCTCCCACTCGCTCGCTCTCCCACTCGCTCGCTCTCTCTCTCCCCGCTCGCTCGATCTCTCTCTCCCGCTCGCTCGATCTCTCTCTCCCGCTCGCTCCGCTCTCTCTCTCCCGGTCTCGGTCTCTCTCTCCCGTCGTCTCGGTCTCCTCTCTCTCCCCGGTCTCGGTCTCTCTCTCTCTCTCTCCCCGGTCTCGGTCTCATCTCTCTCTCTCTCCACCGCTCTCTCTCTCTCTCTCTCTCTCCCCGCTCTCTCTCTCCCGCTCTCTCTCTCCCGCTCTCTCTCTCCCGATCTCTCGCTCTCTCTCTCCCGATCTCTCGCTCTCTCTCTCCCGATCTCTCTCTCCCTCTCTCCCCGATCGATCTCTCCCTCTCTCCCCGATCGATCTCTCCCTCTCTCCCGATCGATCTCTCCCTCTCTCCCGATCGATCTCTCCCTCTCTCCCGATCGATCTCTCTCTCCCTCCCGATCGATGTCTCCCGATCTCTCTCCCGATCTCCCGATCGATCTCTCCCTCTCCTCCCGATCGATCTCTCCCTCTCTCCCGATCGATCTCTCTCTCCCTCCCGATCGATGTCTCCCGATCTCTCTCCCGATCTCCCGATCGATCTCTCCCGATCTCTCTCTCTCCCTCCCGATCGATCTCTCTCTCTCTCGATCTCCCGATCGATCTCTCTCTCTCTCTCCCGATCGATCTCTCTCTCTCTCTCTCTCTCTCCCGATCGATCTCTCTCTCTCTCTCTCTCTCTCCCGATCGATCTCTCCCCGATCTCTCTCTCCCGATCGATCTCTCCCGATCGATCTCTCCCGATCGATCTCTCCCGATCGATCTCTCCCCGATCGATCTCTCCCGATCGATCTCTCCCGATCTCTCTCTCCCGATCTCTCTCTCCCGATCTCTCTCTCCCGATCTCTCTCTCTCCCGATCTCTCTCTCTCTCTCTCTCTCCCGATCTCTCTCTCTCTCTCTCTCTCTCTCTCCCGATCTCTCTCTCTCTCTCTCTCTCTCTCTCTCTCTCTCTCTCTCCCCGATCTCTCTCTCTCTCTCTCTCTCTCTCCCGATCTCTCTCTCTCCCGATCTCTCTCTCTCTCTCTCTCTCTCTCTCCCGATCTCTCTCTCTCTCTCTCTCTCTCTCTCTCTCCCGATCTCTCTCTCCCCGATCTCTCTCCTCTCTCCCGATCTCTCTCTCTCTCTCTCTCTCTCCTCTCCTCTCCTCTCTCTCTCTCTCTCTCTCTCTCCCGATCTCTCTCTCTCTCTCCCGATCTCTCTCTCTCTCCCTCCGATCTCTCTCTCTCTCTCCTCCCGATCTCTCTCTCTCTCTCTCTCCCCGATCTCTCTCTCTCTCCCGATCTCTCTCTCTCTCTCCCGATCTCTCTCTCTCTCTCCCCGATCTCTCTCTCTCTCTCTCCCGATCTCTCTCTCTCTCTCTCCCCGATCTCTCTCTCTCTCTCTCTCTCTCTCTCTCTCTCTCCCGATCTCTCTCTCTCTCTCTTCCCGATCTCTCTCTCTCTCTCTCCCCGATCTCTCTCTCTCTCTCTCCCGATCTCTCTCTCTCTCTCTCCCGATCTCTCTCTCTCTCTCTCCCGATCTCTCTCTCTCCTCTCCCGATCTCTCTCTCTCTCTCCCCGATCTCTCTCTCTCTCTCCCGATCTCTCTCTCTCTCTCTCTCCCGATCTCTCTCTCTCTCTCTCTCTCCCGATCTCTCTCTCTCTCCTCTCTCCCGATCTCTCTCTCTCTCTCTCCCTATCTCTCTCTCTCGCTCTCTCCCTCTATCTCTTTCTCTCGCTCTAAGCCAACGTACAGCCCTTTGTAGGTCCATTTTGGGTTAATATATCTTAAAACAATGTAATTAACGTGCTACTTGTTCCAAGTCAGATGCACTTAACTTACCTATAAAATATCGGTGTTTTTCATCTACACCTTGCACTAGAAATCTAAACCAATGATTGACCCTGTTTATCTGATGTAGGAAGTTGGCTCTGTGTATACTACTTCAAAGTAAGAAATAGTGTGCACAGAGTCCAAGGATTCCCCTTAGAGGTAAGATAGTGGCAAAAGTAGATAATTCTAATGCTCTGTTTTGTGGTAGTGTGGTCGAGCAGTAGGCTTATCAGAGGGTAGTGTTAAGCATTTGTTGTACACACACGGGCATAAATGAGGAACACATACTCAAAGACTTACTCCAGGCCAATAGGTTTTTATATAGAAAAATATATTTTCTTAGTTTATTTTAAGAACCACAGGTTCAAGATTTACAAGTAATACTTCAAATGAAAGGTATGTCACTCAGGTATTCTAGGAACTTTGAATAATCACAATATCATGTACAGCTTTGACAAAAATGGCAATAGCTATTTTAAAAGTGGACACTGTGCAAAAATAAACAGTTCCTGGGTGAGGTAAGTAAATGTTAAGTTCACAGGTAAGTAAAACACATACAGGGTTCAAAGTTGGGTCCAAGGTAGCCCACCGTTGGGGGGTTCAAGGCAACCCCAAAGTTACCACACCAGCAGCTCAGGGCCGGTCAGGTGCAGAGGTCAAAGAGGTGCTCAAAACACATAGGCTTCAATGGAGAACAGGGGTGCCCCGGTTCCAGTCTGCCAGCATGTAAGTACCTGCGTCCTCGGGGCAGACCAGGGGGGTTTTGTAGGGCACCAGGGGGGACACAAGCAGGCACAGAAAGTACACCCTCAGCGGCACAGGGGCGGCCGGGTGCAGAGTGCAAACAGACGCCGGGTTTTGTATTGAAAGCAATAGGGAGACCCGGGGGGCTCTTCAACGATGCAGGCAGGCACAGAGGGGACTCATCGGGGTAGCCACCACCTGGGCTAGGCAGAGGGTCGCTCCTGCTCAGGAGTTCGGTTCCTTCAGGTCCTGGGGGCTGCGGGTGCAGTGTTGGTTCAGTGTTGGTTCCAGGCGTCGGGTCCCTTGTTACAGGCAGTCGCGGTCAGGGGGAGCCTCTGGATTTCCTCTGCAGGAGTCGCTCAGGGGGCTCAACTCTGGCTACTCACGGGCTCGCAGTCGCCGGGGAGTCCTCCCTGTAGTGTTGGTTTTCCGCAGGTCGAGCCGGGGGCTTCGGGTGCAGAGTAGAAAGTCTCACGCTTCCGGCGGGAAACGTGAAGTCCTTCAAGTTGTTTCTTTGTTGCAAGAAAGTTGCAGATGGTTGAACAGAGCCGCTGTTCACAGGAGTTTCTTGGTCCTTAGGTGCAGGGCAGTCCTCTGAGGCTTCAGAGGTCGCTGGTCCCTGTTGGATGCGTCGCTGTTGCAGTTTTCTTCGAGGTTGGGAGACAGGCCGGTAGGGCTGGGGCCAAAGCAGTTGTCGTCTCAGTCTTCACTGCAGGGCTTCAGGTCAGCAGTCCTTCTTTAGGTTGCAGGAATCTAATTTTCCTAGGTTCTGGGGGGCCCCTAAATACTGAATTTAGGGGTGTGTTTAGGTCTGGGAGGGCAGTAGCCAATGGCTACTGTCCTTGAGGGTGGCTACTCCCTCTTTGTGCCCTCCTCCCTGAGGGGAGGGGGGGGGGGGGCACATCCCTAATCCTATTGGGGGAATCCTCCAAAACCAGGATTGAGGATTTCTAAAGGCAGGCGTCACCTCAGCTCAGGGCACCTAGGGGATGTCCTGACTGGTGGGTGACTCCTTGTTTTTCTCATTATCTCCACTGGACTTGCCACCAAAAGTGGGGGCTGTGTCCAGGGGGCGGGCATCTCCACTAGCTCGAGTGCCCTGGGGAATTGTAACACGAAGCCTGAGCCTTTGAGGCTCACTGCTAGGTGTTACAGTTCCTGCAGGGGGGAGGTGTGAAGCACCTCCACCCAGAGCAGGCTTTGTTTCTGGCCTTGGAGGGCACAAAGGCCCTCACCACATGGGGTCAGAAACTCGTCTCTCAGCAGCAGGCTGGCACAGACCAGTCAGTCCTGCACTAAACAATTTGGTAAAATACAGGGGGCATCTCTAAGATGCCCTCTGTGTGCATTTTTTAATAAAATCCAACACTGGCATCAGTGTGGGTTTATTATTCTGAGAAGTTTGATACCAAACTTCCCAGTATTCAGTGTAGCCATTATGGAGCTGTGGAGTTCGTTTTTGACTAACTCCCAGACCATACACTTAATATGGCCACAACTGTACTTACAATGTCTAAGAATAGACTTAGACACTGTAGGGGCATATTGCTCATGCAGCTATGCCCTCACCTGTGGTATAGTGCACCCTGCCTTAGGGCTGTAAGGCCTGCTAGAGGGATGACTTACCTATGCCACAGGCAGTATTTTGTGTGCATGGCATCCTAGGGGGGATGCCATGTCGACTTTGCCTCTTCCTCCCCACCAACACACACACACAATCTGCAATGGCAGTGTGCATGTGTAGGGTGAGGGGTCCCTTAGTGTGGCATAACATATGCTGCAGCCCTTCGGGACCTTCCCTGGTCACAGGGCCCTTGGTACCACTGGTACCTTTTACAAGGGACTTATCTGTGTGCCAGGGGGTGTGCCAATTGTGGAACCAATGGTACATTTTAGGTGAAAGAACACTGGTGCTGGGGCCTGGTTAGCAGGGTCCAAGCACACTTCTCAGTCAAGTCAGTAGCAGGCAAAAAGTGGGGGGGTAACTGCAACAGGGAGCCATTTGCTTACACCTGATCAAAGACGTTGTTGAAATTTATAGAGCAGGTACACAAGATGCTAATCATCCAGGTTAGTCAGGTAGAGGTTGTAGCCCCTAATTGGAAAAATCCAGGCATTTCGTGATTACAGAAGAAAGATTTGTCTAAACGGTTCATTTCATACCTTGTCATTACAGTATATTTTCTATGGTAAAACAAGAGTATAAACAACTGAAAACAAGCTCAAGGTTGATTAGCAATATCCACACACCTTTACGGTGATTGAAAATTACACAAGGCACATTAAGTGAATGAACATATATGAAAGGAGAAAAAACAGAGGTACAGCATGAACAGTTCATATAGAATTAAAGATTCTGTGCCAATATTTGAGGCTGCAGTATACAGTGAGTTAGCACTGATGCAGTCTAAGCAGGGGGTGTTTGAGAGGACACCTGTAGCAGTTATGCCAAAAAGTTTCATAGGCATCCTTCATTGCTGGGCTTCTAGGCGTGGTGCAGGTCTTTCTTATGATACTCTATGCAGCGTTTTGCCATCTAGTGGACTGAATTCTCAGTTCTTCATCAGGACTGGGGTACAGAATTATTTTATGAGGAATTCAGCACATTTGGTAGCATTTACTATTCACAAACTCCTTTGTGTAGTTGGCTAGCAGCTGCACTTAGTCTTTCAGCATGCTAGGGATGCCTGTTAAAGCACCCTTCTGTTTTTTTTTGCTGCACGTGGGCTTACACTGGCAGGATGACCTTATATCTATTGCATAATTTACCAGTGGTGTTTCACTGTCAAAGCTTTCAGCAACCTACTAAATCTAATTTGGCTACAGCTTAATCATTTTTGTGTAACAATTCAATCTCCCAGACAGAGTAATACATTCTTTGCAAATATCCTGCCTGCAATGTCTAATAAGGCTATCATCTCTAATTTTAGACTGCCATCTGCTCCCCTCTTTTTCCCCCCTCCCCTTTCTCCTCCTTTTCCTTTCCTCCCCTTTCCCCCCCTTTCCCTCTCCCCCTTCCTCTTCCCTCCCTTCCCCCCACAGATGGCAATTTTGAACTTCCCACACTGGGCAGTGAAATCAGTGACCATTTTAAAGTTGATACCTTTTAGACTTCTTGTGCTAATGGATTTACTTGTAGTTCAGCATCACCTTTTTCTGAAAGTGAGAAGTTTCTTTTTTGCCACTGATAAAGGACTTCGATAAGAGCATGCCAGTCATCTGAGCTAATCTCTATTTCAGGGCAGTCTTGTGGAGCATCTAGATGCACAGGCTAGTTGCCGGAAGAACTTAACCTACGTGTACTTCTAGGCTTTCCAGAACTGGGCACTATTATCTCTCTTTATAAGACATATGAACAGACTTTTCATGTAACTTATTTTTCATTTAATTGAGTTTGTTATTCATTTCTGAAGTGCTTTAGATTAAGCTATTTTTTTTAACTCCATCTAATACTAAACACAACTGGACTCCTACCTTTGGATCAATCTTAGTGCAAATGATTACAGGAGCCCTTAATCATTTGAAAGATTGTAACAGATAGCCCAACTCACCACAAATCATTAAAAAATGAATGATTTAGCATATACCTAGAACTTAATTTAACTAATCTATAGGAAGACCATTTTATATCTAGATTATCTAGATTCTCAGCAAAACGGCCTACCCTCTGATGCTCTCTTAAAGTACTTTTATCTAAGAGAAGTTTCAGAAATCACAGGCAAATATCACTTTGAAAATACTATAAAAATGCAGAACTCTTGCTTAAAGTTTGAACAAAAATGTTTGGTTCAAACATAGGAGACTTGCATCAACTGGTTCCGTTAAATTCTATTGTTTACATCCTTGAGTTGTGGTACACTAACCATTCATCTAACCATGTATTTTTCTTATTTCTTTCTTCTTCTTGCATATGACCCATTGGTACCCCCCAAAAGTTTGATTACTTTACTAGGTATTTTTTCCAGGTCTTACTGGTGGAATAATAAGTACTTATTAAAGGTATATGCTTACCTCTCACTTGGGTTTACTTTGATCAAAACATCTAGTTTAAACTCTAAATCATCAGATTTATAGTTGCACTTTTACTACACAACCGCTGGCCACTTTGATGTGAGCAGGTGCCCTCTTAATCTACCCCAGTTTACTTCAGTGCCCCAACGGCAAAGTATTCAGAACCATTAATGGTCATTTCATCCATGTTCCAATTTTCTTGAACAGAGATCAAAGTTCTCTAAGATCAAAGTGGCTCTGGATTTTCTAAATGTGTACAAAGAACCCATTCCTGCTAAAATGTCGGTCATCAAGGCTGGTTTTTCCTGGGTGATTCATGCAAAGTGCCTATACCTGTTGGATTCTTTAGAGAATAATTAATTATGAGCATTCTTTTATTGGGTCTTTCTCTACATTTGTACAGATCTGTTGGTGAATTTGTGCTAATAGGACTTGAAATTTCTCTTGATCAGGTTTAGTGATGGGGTTAACATGACCGAACATGTGCCCAGTGATTGTGGGCCAACTGAGACCATGCAGAAGCCAGATATACCTAGCAGGTAGTCCCAGCCAAGGTTTTTACCTTCTGATGTCTTTTTCACAGAATGGATAGTCGGAAAGGCTTGCAAACCTATTAGCGAACCTCAGTCAGTGCTATGACTGACAGTTTCTGAGGAGCATCACAACTTGAAACCTGGAAGCTATACCTAGATATTGATAGTCAGTATATTAGATTAAATAGGAAATCTCACAAGAATTATAATTTAAGATTTGCATGAAAAAAGAAAAATCACAAAATCTGAAGTATCAATTCTACTAAGCATCTCACTTGTACTTTCAGTATACCTTCACTCATTTCCATTTTCTCTCCTTCACTGCCCCATTTCAGACACAGTTCCTTGCTTCTGAACCCTACTCTTTCCTCGTATTGTTATTTTCATAATTTCAGATCTCATCCATTTGGTTTACAGTTCCACTTGTTCAGCTGTCCTAGCATCCTCTTTAAACATTATTTCCTTTAATCTCTCAACCCTTTTGTGTATGGTTTGTACCTGTTTAAATCTCTTCAATGTGATTTAACAGTTATGTTGTTTCTTCACCTGCTTTTCTAGCTCAATTTATGTTAGTGAAATTCTTAATCTCTTTTTCTAATTAGATGCCATTGCTTTCTCTTATTTCAATCATTTTTCTTTTTTTGTGTTCCTCCAGGGTTTTCTTTCATTTTCCCTTTTCTCTTTGCAACAGTGAGATAAATGAGAAATCCAAGCCGAGTAAAGAGCTGGTGGTCGGGTCACACTGGTGTGCCTATTTGTGTGAAGGCAGGTTGGCTTTTATCCGTCTTGCCAAAGAATAAAACTGCCTACGTACGACCAGGAGCAGTATACTGGAGGATATGGCTCAGTAGAACTTACTTACTATGTAAAATTTTAAGTGGAGGGGCCCAAAGTTTTGCTCAGAGCCCGCAGCCACTGCTACCAAGCAGAATAGTTGCAGAATATCAAGGATGCATAGTCTGGATTCCAGCTTATGCCCCTTTCATCCACCAGCAGACACTCCTCACCCCTTTTTATCTTCCATCCCTCCACCCCTCCTTCCTCCAACTGTCACAGTTTCACACACTCTAGCAATCATAACCTTTGTTCTTGAGGGGCTTTGAGCAAGCACTTAACTGGTTCTTTAGCAGCTTCAATCTAATTGAGAAGTGGCATTTTACCATGCCACGCTTCTTCTAGGTAGAGATGAAAGGAAAATACCTGTTAGGATAGTCCTAATGTAAATGTACTGAATGATGCTTTGCTCTACTTGACTATTTCGAAAAGACTTTATAATTACACATTTACTGGCGAGTCGTCTGCACTTTGTTAAAAAATATATATATATTGAGAGAGAGAGAGAGAGAGAGAGAGGGTATAATAGGTCACTCACAATTTCAAAGAGGGCTCGAAGGGATTCCAGATCAACCACAGTGGCATCGCAATTCAAAACCGCTGCACAAAACATAAAATCATAAAAAGATGTTAGAAAATGAAATCAGTAAGTTCACAGTGGAGCTTGATCCATATGTCGGAGGTTACTTCAAGATAAAGTACCACACGAGTAATTTAAGTTCCAACTAACTGGTTGTGCCAAAACAAAAGTAGAGGGGCGTGTGGGGGGGATGGGGGGGAATGGGGTACTTGGAAGGTGAGGGACCTGTGCAATTGTCCACTTTGCCATGCCTTAAAGCCCTCTATGGGTCCACAAGAAAATGTTTTAAGCTAAATTAAGGGATTCTCCTAAAAATTGGAAGTGCTTAAATGAAGAAATAACACTGTCGCTTAGGATTTGTTTATGGTAAAAAATATTTAAAAAAATTAAGTTGCTCTTTGTGAAATGGTATTAAGTGTATCAACTGTAAGATTTTTTTTTTATTTCAAATAATTTGTATACTCACCTTACTGAAAAAAAGAACTTAACGCATTACACTATTATCTATACAAAGACATTTCTGTGGCATATGAGGTTAAATCAGTGTTTTCCAATTAAAATATTCCATTGGTTTAACTTATCATTGCTGAGAATTAGTATATTTACAAAATGTGTGAATTGTTTATCTCCAAGTAAATCTCATTTTAATCTTGTATGTAGTGGGCATCTGTAGATGATTACACTAACAATGCATCACAGTGCGTTATGATCCTGTTTGTTGTTTTTATACTTTATTCCATATGTTTTTCTCCTACAATGATATTGTATTTTGTAATTTAATATTGCTGTATTCTCATTTTATTTATGCTTTAATTTTAAATGATGTTTAACTTGAAAAAAACCTCATGGTAATGTCATTGTGCGTGTCATTGTTTCTTTGCCATGCACCAATAATAAAGCCTATGATTTTGCTTTTCAGACCTAATTCTTCAATTTGTGTATGCAAAAGATATAGAAGATACGTTATGTCAGGAAATGTTTTGATTGGTGTTCATCATCTGTTTGATGTTCTGGTGGTCATTTCGGCTACCTGCATTTCGGAAATCTGTGTTTCACGCATGATTTTTTGCATTTTTAGAATACAGAGATCCAGAAATTGTTCTGGTATCTGTGACAATCTTTCTAAAGCACCTCACAATATACATGCTTGAGCGATCTCCGAAGCTGCATTATCTCCTGCAACCTCACCATCACACTATCCAGAGAAATTAAAAAAGGGAGTAACCAATTCACAGGCCCTGTAAAGAGGAAGGTGTTGCTCCGCTAAGAGGGAGCCAAACTAGATAAGAAAATATTTACAACAAAGAGGGCAAAGTCATGTCACTATTTACTTTTCCTCTTGGACTGTCTAGGGTTAGGAGCTGGTGTCCTCTGGAGGAACTATTGATAGCACTACATAACGCTTCTTTGAAGACCAAGGCTTCACAATGGCTGTTCCACAACTGAAGGCATCTTAGTGAAGGAAGCTTGTACCATTACTTTCCATTTGATGAACCTACAATTAGTGTGTCTCTACTCTGGTTCACTGCATAAGGAGGACACCAATCTAAGTGGTGCAGGTTACAAAGACTAACTAAATCAAATACCTTTGTCCACAGTGTAACTTGTTGTATGACAATTATTACTACATTTGGAATATGAGCTAGAATAGAAGTACAATTTCAGGAAAATTTAAATAATTAAAACATTTTAGTTGCTCCTTTTTAGTAGTAGAAAGGAACTAAATCATTTACCTAGCTAAGGGAGTAGTAATGGTTGGGAAGAACCAAAGGATCATCCTACTGCTTGCTATTAGCATTGGAAAAGCCACTTAATTATTTGCTTACCATGCTGAATATCTTTCATGTCTAGATGAAGGCTGGACATCAATATGCCAACTGCTTGGGATCTTTTAGTGTTTAGTAGTTTTACAACCTGCACAAAAAATATTCATTATTTAAAAGCAAGTATGGTACACTTAATTGTGCTCAATTTGTAAACGTCTCATTTACATCAAATGCACTTCCAATGACAGCTGAATTAGCAAATGCTGTAGGACAGGCTCCAATAAAGTTTCACCTGTTATAACCACATTACCAGTAGCCTTTTAATTTTGATGGGGATGGTAAATTGAGCTTGGAACCTCAACAGAATGTCATCCAAGGAGCTCAAAGGATCTAGTTTTTTCACAAGGAGACACCTACGGAGAGGACTGTCGAAGAGAACAGGGTGCTGCTAGGGCATTGGTAACTCATCCTCCGGAGTTGTGGATATCCCGCTATTGGTAACTCTAGGGGTAATGTCCTGGTCAGACTCTGGGGTACTAGGAATGAAGCCCCTTTAGTCTTATGTAAGAGCATTTTATTGTACTTATTACATTTTCTATTCTTAGACTTAACGAATGAGTTCATTGCTTGATGGATGTGCTGGAGTGTCCTTCGCATAATATCCCTTTATAAAAAACCTGAAGACGAGCCATTGTGAAAAAACAATCCCTTGCATATCTGTATGGTGCAGATAGTGAATTTAAAGTGTTAAAAGTTAAAGGTCAATGCAGAATGATCAATTACTGCAGAGCTCACAAGGAATTCTATCCACCTCTTGCTTTAAGGTTTTTTTATTTTTTTGCATTCAGCCATATGGCTTTTGCACAGAACAATATATAGAAACAGAAGATGGGATTCATACTCTACAAAGGAAAACAGACGTTGAATAATAACCAAAAGAAAACCAAATTGTAACTACCAACGTATTTACTTTAGCTTATATAGTTTATTCCAGGTCCTAGAGAATCCTAAAATGGCACAACAATCTCTAAACATGCAAACTGTAACTAAGATGATGAGTGCATCAATGATACTATTTTCACTCATCTTTACAAAACCCTTAACAATTGTTACTAGGAAATGACCCAAGATTGTGACAAAGGAAAAGAACAAAAGGTATTTTACAACAAACCGAGGAAATGATTTATGGTGGAGCTGTGAAGCTGATAAGAAAAATCAAGAGTAAGGAAAGAGGGGATATACAGCCACATCTGTCGTAATTATTAATGTTCAGCTTTCTAAGGACGATTGGTTTTCTTTCTGCTGCTGCTTCTTGGATATGACTTCTCAGCCAAGCATTTTATACAAAATACTTAGCAGCTGAGCTTTCACTGAACAAAACAGAATTAACATGTCTTTAAACAGGTTCATGAGTCTTTGATATCTTTTCAGGAAGACTGACCAGACAGCCTCCTAACATGATGTAATCATTCCGGGGATCACGCTCTATGATATCCACTCTCATGGCAAACAGAGTCTTTGGGGCCAAACCTAACCAATCTACCCTCATCTTTATGCCACGTGGGTGCTGGCTGAGTAAACATCTATGGGTCTCCTATTTTTTGGGGTATGTTTTTGGTGAATGGATTTCTTTGACTGCTAACTCGTTTGTGCAATTTCCTGTCTGCTTTATCCATCAATTATTCTCTTTCCCGAGGTTCAGAAACACTTGCAGTTTGGATTTTTAGAAGTGTGCCAGAAGGGGGAGGTTAATACAGATACTGAGGCGGAGCTTGTTCTGCTCCAATATAGTCTGCTCTCTGTTGCTCAGCACACATCACAAATAAATGTTCGATGCCTGCACCACAGATTAGGATTTTGCCTCTGCTGAAACCACAAGAGTTGTGATAGCCAGAGAGAGGCCATTTTCAATGTGGCAGTGAGGAAAGAAGAAGGATAAATGAACGGTGCCGCGAAACCAAACATGACGTGCCACGAAGAGCAAGCATGAGGGAGCCAAGCCTCTAATGAAGAATGAGAGGCACATGACAGACGAATGAGACTTAGAGTGGTGAAGGACCTGCCCCTACCGCCCCATCTACAGCAACCATGAGAAACACAAGACAGAAAAGAGCCTTCGCTGGC
The DNA here is from genome assembly GCF_031143425.1 of Pleurodeles waltl. NCBI lineage: Eukaryota > Metazoa > Chordata > Amphibia > Caudata > Salamandridae > Pleurodeles > Pleurodeles waltl. The sequence continues at coordinate 724,995,957 of NC_090444.1, read as the reverse complement.
CTAAACAAAGAGACAAGGAAGTACAGCCCAGCATCCGCGGGGGAGAAGATTCAACTTCAGAAAGGAGGAGAAAAAAATACACCGAAAAAGGAATCTGAAAGGAAATTTGAAAAAAGTAAAGTCACTCTCTGAGACATGGAGCATATATGAGTATAAGAAAAAAGATGCATAAGTAAATAAGGTTCAAGATTTACAGTTAATACTTTAAATGTAAATTACTTCACTTAGAAACTTTAGGAACTTTGAATGAACACAATATCATGGACAGTCTTTGTAAAAATGGCAATAAGCTATTTCAAAGTGGACACAGTGCAAAAATCAACAGTTCCTGGGGGAGGAAAGTAAAGGTTAGTTTTGAAGGTAAGTAAAACACTTACAAGTCTCAAAGTTGGGGCACAGGTAGCCCAGCGTTGGGGGTTCAAGGCAACCCCAAAGTTGCCACACCAGCAGCTCAGGCCCGGTCAGGTGCAGAGGTCAAAGAGGTACCCAAAACACATAGGCTCCTATGGAGAACAGGGGTGCCCCGGTTCCAGTCTGCCTGCAGCTAAGTACCTGCGTCCTCGGGGGGCAGACCAGGTGGGTTTTGTAGGGCACCTGGGGGGGGCACAAGAAGGCACAGAAAGTACACCCTCAGCTGCACAGGGGCGGCCGGTTGCAGTGTGCAAACTGGCATCAGGTTTTGTATAGAAAGTAATGGAGAGACCCAGGGGTCACTTCAACGATGCAGGCAGGCACGGGTGTGCTCCTTGGGGCAGCTACCACCTGGGCTAGGCAGAGGGTTGTCTGGGGGTTGCTCTTACACTGGAGTTTGGTTCCTTCAGGTCCTGGGGGCTGCGGGTGCAGTGTTGGTTCCAGGCGTCGGGTCCCTTGTTACAAGCAGTCCCGGTCAGGGGAAGCCTCTGGATTCTCTCTGCAGGCATCGCTGTGGGGGCTCAGGGGGGTCGTCTCTGGATACTCACAGGCTCGCAGTCGCCGGGGAGTCCTCCCTGAGGTGTCGGGCGCAGAGGGTGAAGTCTCACGCTTCCGGCGGGAAATGTGAAGTCCTTGGAAGTTGCTTCTTTGTTGCCAAGAAGCAGCTGGTTTTGAACAGAGCCGCTGTTCACTGGAGTTTTAGTCCTTGGGTGCAGGGCAGTCCTCTGAGGCTTCAGAGGTCGCTGGTCCCTGTTGGATGCGTCGCTGTTGCAGTTTTCTTCGAAGTTGGGAGACAGGCCGGTAGGGCTGGGGCCAAGGCAGCTGTCGTCTCCGTCTTCTCTGCAGGGCTTCAGGTCAGCAGTCGTCCTTTGTTAAGGTTGCAGGAATCTAGTTTCGTGCAGATTTGTCAAATGGCATTCAAGTTAGGAAAACAAAAAAAACTAACACAAAAACAACTAATGCCATTCCTATGGAGAGTCAGACTGAGCTACAAGTACAGTAACTCTAGGGCAATCTGTGTGTGTGTGTGTATATTATAGTTGCCACTAGGTATTTATAGTTAGGAATAAGTTGCTATCAAAAGAGTATTTTTGGGGTGGCGGAGTTTGCCTGGAACTAAGAAGGCTGCAAGCTAGCCGAGCTTTGCAGGCCATAACTAAATATCCTTCATTATCCTGCTCCATTGTGTGACCAATACCTAGCAGATTGGGGTTTCATAGTGCCTGGACGGTGAGCAACTGCTGGGGAGGGAAGCTCTTGTTTGCTGAGACCTGGGAAGCAGCATGGCGGATGTGGCATGATCGCTGGAGTTGAAGCTGCTGCGAGGAAGCACTGTGCAATTGAGAGTGCTAGGTTAGAGGCCCATGAGAAGTGGTGCGGGTGTAGAGAACCCTGAGCGGTGCCCGAGGTGCTTACCGTGGTAGCACGGAGTGCTCCCAACACCCTCTCCTCCTTCCTTCTGGGTCTGCGACTGCAAGAGATATTGTGGGGTGGTGAGGGGCCAGGCATCTAGCAGCCTGCGCGCATGGCTCTTGTGGCCCATCTTTTTCTTTGTCCTGCGGGGGACCCAGCACGACGCTACACCACTCACTGCGGACGGGAGAGACCCAGATAGTGAGTTGACTTGGCGAGAGGCTGGTGGGCGAGCACGATGGCAGCTAAAGGGGAGCATTAGACACTGAGGCCTCAGATGGTAAAGCCAGCGGACGTGACACCGTGGTAACTGCCAACAGAAGGTGCAAGCTCTGTCCCTTCGGTGAAGGCCAATAACGTACCGCGGGGCTAGAGCTTTGACCCACTTGAGAGCGAAGAGTGTCTCTTGCTGAAATATCTGCACAGTAATTTCTATTCCATTCTGAGGAGCTGCGGTACCACTCAGAGACTGCTGTTGCTTGCGCTGGATGCTCCTGAATGAGGTCACGCCCCAGGGTGTTCAGATGGACTGCAATGTACTGAGATGGAGTGGGCTGATGTGTATGCTCACCCTTCTGTACCCACCCTTGAGAGATAAGCTTCCCCCCGGAGCTCCCCTGTGGTGCCTTTGCTCAGGCCTGTGTCGCATTGGTCTTTTAAGATGGGGAAGATCAATAAGGCGCAACCCAAACTGCAATTTGAACTCCGCAAAGCAACCAAAGCGCAGGATAACACCCTCTCACCTACTACTGACTGACAACCCTGGCCCTGATATGGGGAATGAACTGCGTCAAATCCTCACGACCATGCAGCTCAGTTTCACTAAAATTGACGGTAAGATTGACTCACTATCCTACCAAATGGACAGGATGTCAGAGCATATCGATAAGCATGCTATTTCAAAAGTGGACACAGTGCAAAAATCAACAGTTCCTGGGGGAGGTAAGTAAAGGTTAGTTTTGAAGGTAAGTAAAACACTTACATGTCTCAGTCCTGGGGCATAGGCAGCCCACCGTTGGGGGTTCAAAGCAACCCCAAAGTTGCCACACCAGCAGCTCAGGGCCGGTCAGGTGCAGAGGTCAAAGAGGTGCCCAAAAAACACAGGTGCCTATGGAGAACAGGGGTGCTCCGGTTCCAGTCTGCCATCAGGTAAGTACCTGCATCCTCGGGGGGCAGACCAGGGGGGTTTTGGAGAGCACTGGGGGGAGGGGGGACACAAGTAGGTACACACACCACACCCCCAGCAGCACAGGGGCGGCCGGGTGCAGTGTGCAAAGCAGGCATCGGGTTTTAGGTAGGAAACAATGGAGGGACCTGTGGGTCACTCTAGCGGTGCAGGCAGACACAGGGGGGGCTTCTGGGGACAGCCACCACCTGGGCTAGGCAGAGGGTCACCTGAGGGTCACTCCTGCACCGAGGTTCGGTTCCTTCAGGTCCTGAGGGCTGCGGGTGCAGTGCTGGTTTCAGGTGTCGGGTCCCTTGTTACAGGCAGTCGCGGTCAGGGGGAGCCTTTGGATTCTTTCTGCAGGCGTCGCTGTGTGGGCTCAGGGGGGGTCGTCTCTGGTTACTCACGGACTCACAGTCACCAGGGAGTCCTCCCTGTTGTGTTTGTTCTCTAGATCTAGAGCCGGGGGCGTCGGGTGCAGAATGGAAGTCTCACGCTTCCCCCGGGAAACGTGCAGTCTTTGAAAGTTGCTTCTTTGTTGCAAAGAAGTAGCTGGTTTTGAGCAGGGCCGCTGCTCACAGGAGTTTCTTGGTCCTTTAGTCCAGGGCAGTCCTCTGAGGCTTAAGAGGGCGCTGGTCCCTTTGGATGCGTTGCTGGTTTTCAAAGTTGGACAGGCCGGTAGGGCTGGGGCCAAAGCAGTTGTCATCTTCCTCTTCTTCTGCAGGCTTGTAGGTCAGTAGTCCTCCTTGTTTCTTCAGGTTGCAGGAATCTGATTTCCTGGGTTCTGGGGTGCCCCTAAATACTCAATTTAGGGGTGTGTTTAGGTCTGGGGGGCAGTAGCCAATAGCTACTGTCCTTGAGCGTGGCTACGCCCTCCTTGTGCATCCTGAGGGGAGGGGGGAACATCCCTATTCCTATTGGGGGAATCCTCCAAAATCAAGATGGAGGATTTTTTTTAAAGGCAGAGGTCACCTCAGCTCAGGACACCTTAGGGGCTGTCCTGACTGGTGGGTGACTCCTTGTTTTTCTCATTATCTTCCCTGGACTTGCCGTCATAAGTGGGGGCTGTGTCCAGGGGGAAGGCATATCCACCAGCTGGAGTGCCCCAAGGCATTGTAACATGAAGCCTGAGCTTTGAGGCTCACTGCTAGGTGTTACAGTTCCTGCACGGGGGAGTTGTGAAGCCTCTCCACCCAGAGCAGGCTTTGTTTCTGGACTCAGAGGGCACAAAGGCCCTCACCCCAGGGGGTCAGAAACTTGCCTCTCAGCAGCTGGCTGGCACAGACCAGTCAGTCCTGCACTGAAGGATTGGGTAAATACAAGGGGCAACTCTAAGATGCCCTCTGTGTGCATTTTGTAATAAATCCAACAGTGGCATCAGTGTGGGTTTATTATTCTGAGAAGTTTGATACCAAACTTCTCAGTATTCAGTGTAGCCATTATGGAGCTGTGGAGTTCGTTTTTGACAAACTCCCAGACCATATACGTAATATGGCCACACCGTACTTACAATGTCTAAGAACAGACAGACACTGTAGGGGCATATTGCTCATGCAGTTATGCCCTCACCTGTGGTATAATGCACCCTGCCTTGGGGCTGTAAGGCCTGCTAGAGGGGTGACTTACCTATGCCACAGACAGTTTTTTGTGGGCATGGCATCCTGAGGTGGATGCCATGTCGACTTTGCCTTTTTCTCCCCACCAACACACACAATCTACAATGGCAGTGTGCATGTGTTAGGTGAGGGGTCCCTTAGTGTGGCACAACGTATGCTGCAGCCCTAAGGGACCTTCCCTGGTCACAGGGCCCTTGGTACCACTGGGTACAAGGGACTTCTGTGTGCCAATTGTGGAAACAATGGTACATTTTAAGTGAAAGAACACTGGTGCTGGGGCCTGGTTAGCAGGGTCCCAGCACACTTCTCAGTCAAGTCAGCATCAATATCAGGCAAAAAGTGGGGGGTAACTGCAACAGGGAGCCATTTTCCTACACTTTGCATGCTAGAGGGGTCCGTATATGGGCGCGCCGGGGGTCAGGGATTAAACTACAGGGGGTATGTGTTGATCCCAGTGGCAGTTATGTGATGGCATGCTGCCATAAAGATAAGTTTGAGATATATGGCCCAAATTATAACGACCCACAGTTTTATTACTCTTTAAACTAGGTTGGATGTCTATGGCAACATGCCTCAGTTATTGGGGGGGGGTGATTACAACTGTGTGCAGGAACAAGAGTTGGACTGCTCCCAGGGTCCTCCCCGGTGGCCATCACTGGCAGCCTGAGCCATGGCAGTTGTACCTATGACTAATGGGGTGATCGATATCTCTCATTATTGTTCACAGCGGGACAGGGGTTACACTCACTATTCAACTGTTCATTATGTTCACACACACATATAGATTATTGGCTTATATCACATGGGCTAGTGACCAGAGTGTCAGTGTGAGCATCTGCCCCATACTTAAATCACTCACCAGTATTGCTGACACTGGACCTGGAATACAATGAGCTAGCACAGGATGAAGTTACACATTTAGGCAGGTATGCTACTGCCAGGACTTATGGGGAAGGCAAGAGACCAAGTGCAGCTCTGCTCACCCCTATTAAGCGTGACTGCAAGGCGGATGAAGTACTGTCCATGATGAACGCGGGAGGGACACTGGTACATAGGGCTCCACAAGTGTTAAAACAGTTCTGGGCTTATTACTCGGGCCTTTACAAGACGCAAATAACCTATAACGAAGAAGCCACAACTGATTATCTTACCATGAAGGCTATCAGATGCACATAGGAAGCGTCCGATGGGGCCACTGCGCCCTGCAGAGATTGTGGCAGCGCTGAAGGGCATGGTAAATGGTAAATCCCCAGGGTCCAACACACTGACGGTTGCCTTTTATAAGGCTTATCAGGACAAGCTTATCCATCATTTAGTTCATCTATTTTAGGAGATTGCATTCCACCGAGTATGCATGAAGCACCATTGATTGTGTTATTAAAACTAGACAAACCGGCTAATGTGTGCATCCTAACGGCCACTCTCACTCCTTTATACGGATGCTAGGTTATTAGTAAACTTTTGGCTAACAGGCTGGCACCCTTGCTACCCAACATCGTGGGCCAAGAGCAATCACGCTTTATACCAGGGCGTTGCTTAAGCAGTAATCTTCAGATCCTATTCGGAGTCATTTGCACCACAGATCCCACTGGAGGCCATAATTTTAGATGCTGAAAAGGTATTTGACTCCATTGAATGAAAGTTCATGCTGGCGGTGCTGCGCCGTGTAAGTGTGGGTGAGTCTTTCCTACAGCTTGTTAGAGTGCTATACAAGGACCCACTTGCACGTGTGCGACTTAATGGCCTGGTGTCAGAATCTATTGTTATTACTAGAGGCATGCAACAGGGTTGCCCGCTCTCCCAGCTCCTGTATGCCCTGGTTGCAGAACCCCTGGCCTGTGAGCTTCGTGAACATCATGCCCCATCACGGTGTCCCGTTCCCACTCTACCAATTAATAATTTCAGCATACGCTGATGACACCCTATTATACATTTTTGAACAGGAACAGAAATGTTTCCCTGGTCCTCAGATAGGTTGTTCACTTTGGTGGTCACTCTGGGTTGCGCATAAACTGGGATAAATCGCTTATTTTCCCACTCACTGAGGCCACATTGCATGTGTGGCTGGAGTTCCGCCTCCAATGGACCACTGAACTACTGCGTTACTTGGGCATACAGATCCTAAAGTGGTCATTCGGGACAATTATTTTGCATCAACTTGCAGAGGCAGTGGATCGTTTTTTTTGGTTCTTTTTTTTTCTCCTCTCTCTCCTCGGTTGAATTGCCATAATGAAGATGATAGTGCTCCCCTGTTTCTTGCTCCTTTTTACTACTATGCCGATTTTACTACCCAATACATTCTCTGCGAACACTGATGGTGAGGTTGGCGTGGGCTGGTAAACAGCGACACGTGCAGTGGGATCTCTATGATGCCCTATTCGGCTAGTAGCTTAAATGCGCCTAACTTTGAGACATTTTCATATTACTGGATGCACATCCTGCCTGAACTGCTGAATTTTTGGATGGAGCATGATTGCGTGACACCTGGGTCACCACCTATCTCCTCGACTATACCCTATGACTGCCTCTGGAATGGTGCAGTCAAGAGCGTGCAATATTAGAAGCTATGCACGGGCTCAATACAAGCTGCATGGGCAATTTCTTTGAGAGCAAGGTGCTTCATGATTGGGAACAGGTAAAATCATGTACAGCAGTGCGTACCGCGCTTCAACATTTTCAACATTATAGAGTTCGCCGGGCATGGAGGGCACTGTTGGATGGCAAGCTGGCCGAACCACCAGAGGCCCCAGCACTCGTATATTTGTTGTGGACTTAATCTCCCCATAGTGCATTATCAAATGTATACACCTCTACACAAGCAGTAAGAAAGCCGGTTGCCTCCCAGGCATGCCAGGAGTAGCAGGCCGAGCTCGGCATTGATATCTCAAACAGCCAATGGACCTACTGTTCTACTGTAACGCGAACTGTCTCTATGAATGTCAGTCACCAGCTGGTGCATTTTTTATATCTTAATAGAGTGTACTACACTCCGATTCCTCAGATACGGGCTACATGAAAATTCCTATTGTCCTAGGTGTGGTTTTGAGCATAAGGTATGACATTGCCCGGGCGTCCATAGTTTTTGGATGTTATGGTTTGGCGCTCTGAGTGGAATCACTGGTGTGATGACGTCTCCTGCACCACTGCTGGCACTCCTAGCTTATGATCGAGATGTTCCATGGGTATGTTATGTGGCGGTTGGATTGCTACTAGCAAAGCACAGGGTTGCAGTGCGTTGGATGAAGGGAGCGTTACCAACGTTAGCAGAATGGCATGCTGACATGGCATATAGTAACACAGTCAGACGCAACATCACGACCTTATGCCACCCCGCAGTCGACCCCGGAATATATGGGGCCCATACCAGGTATATTTGCTGCATAGAGCCCAGGAGACTGAAGGCGAGAGTGAGGAGTCATAGCCAGCTGATGCTGTACGTTACTAGTATAATAAGGCTGTTGGGGGAGAGGGGGGTCAAGTGGAGTGGATGGGGGAGGGGGGAGAGTGTCAGGGTCAGACAGGCATGGTGAATTTTAGCCCGGCTTAAGTAAGCTGTATAATGCTGTGGCTCAGGTTTCTGTTCTTCAGAACCTTGTTTCAATCCCAATTTACTACTTGTAACGTCTGTAAAAGTACTCATCTTCTGTATGTTTATCATTTACCCACACCTGAATGACATTTGTATGCTCACCAATAATTGAATGGCTTACTTATGATGTATGTATTCATTATGTACTGTAAATGTGACTTCTGCAGGCTGCATTGTTACGTTAGTAATTTTGAAAATAAGAGTGTTTTTTGTTTTGCTAATAACTTTGACGCCGCTTGACAAATGTTAACACAATTTTCCAAGAAAATGTGATGCTCACTTGAGCTGCTGTCTGGAAACTTTCGGAGTGATCTGTCCTTGGGCCGAGAAAAAAGGGGGGTCCAAAAACACTTTTTCCCCATTCAGTTTTTCATAGGGATTTTGAACAGCGATAGCGCCGAAACTACTGGATGGAACTGCACCAAATTTGTCAGAAAGGTAGGTCCTGGTCCAGAAAGTGAATTTTTTTTTGTTCTGGTGTAAATCTGTTCAGTAGTTTTTGACAACAAATTTGTATATATAGGGATGTGAAGGATTCACAACCCCTCCTGATCTCATGTTGAGATCTAATTGGTTGACAACACTTCAACAAGGAAGTCGAAGTGTTGTCAACCATGTTGGGACTCAGCTTGAGCGGAGTCCCAGAAAAAAGGTAAAAAAATAAAGAAAATGGGCCAGGGTACGAACATCCTGACCCCTTAGCTCTGGTGCTGAAGTCCCAAAGGGACCCCCGGAGCTCAAAAGCTTTTTTTTTTTACGCCCATAGCCACGGTGGATCGGTCATAAAATCCCCCTCCCCCCCCCAAAAAAAAAAACACAACGAAGCATTTTGTTATTATAAAGCCCCAGGTGGGCCAAGTCTCAGAGGCATTTGCTGAATAATTCGGGGGGGGGGGGGTGCACCTGGCCCCCTTCCGCTGCCCCCAGGGAACGCCAACTCCACGGGCACATAACATGCGGGGGCGCAAACCACCCCGCTGCCCTGGGGAGCAGCAGCTCCCCAGGGCTATAAATATTATGCAGGGTGCTATTGCCCCAGGGACCACCACCTCCCAGGGCTGTTTATATTTACGCTGGGGGCACACACACCCCCACTGCCCCAAGGAACACCACCTCCCCGGGGCTATAAATAACATGTAGGGGGGGCCAAGCGCACCCTCCCCTCTGCCCCAGGGACCACCACCTCCCTGGGGCTGTTCATATTTATGCGGGGGACGATCTCACTTTAAAAAAAACAGACCTTTCAACTCCAATCCCTGCATGCAGATATGTGCAGAGAATAGATATGAAAGGTTTGCCCAGTAAGCAGGCAGCTGCTGTTAAAAGCAGCTGCCTGCTTGCTGGAGCAATGGGACTGTGGGGGGAAGCCTTGAGGCAAATTATAAGATTTTTTTTTTTTTTTTAAATGTTCAGGGACTGCTGGGGGAGACCTTAAGGCCCCCCTTGTGGTCCCAGATAGCATGTAAAGGGCTTCTTATAAAATGAATTTGAAAACATGCCTTGACCACGGGGGAGGCTTTGAAGGCTCCTCGCAGTCCCCAAAAAGCCCATAAATGGCTTTAAAGAAAACAAAAGCTAAGTGTGAAAATCATGGACCTTCAAGCTGAGCATTCAGGGTTCGAGTCTAGCTGGACTAATTTCCCTCATTTTTCTTTCTTTTTTTTTTTTTTAATTAAAAATGATTAAGGATCGTTCTGAAAGGCAATCTTACACTTTAATTATCAAATATATTTTTCTTTTCAAATTGTGCAGAAATCTCATTCTAAGTACATCATACATCAAAGCCTAAAAAACTTGCTATCTCTCTCCCTATCCCTTTCTCTCTCTCACACTTTGTCTCTTTCTTCCACTCTCATACCCACTAAGACACTTACACACCCACTCACATACCCACTCAGAGGCTCATTCACCCACTCACAGCCCCAGTCTGACCCTCATGCACCCACTCGCAGACCAATTCAGTTAAGGCACCCTCTCACGGACCACTCAAACTCACATCCTCTTACAGACACCAACAGTCTCATGCACCCACTCACTGACCCGCACTCGCAATGACGCACCCACTAAAACACTGATGTACGTACTCTCACACCTAGACAAACGCTCTCACAGCCACTCTTTTCCCCCAGATGCACCCTCACACACCTATTCTGACACCTAGTGAGGCCACGGCCAACTTCTGCCATGCAGGGCCATAGGGTTGTGCACAGCATGGGGTTGGGTGGTTAAGGGGGTTGGCCTCCGAGTCTGGCTGCAGGCCAGGTCTTGCGGGCAACCTCTTATGCAAGGGCGAAGGCCATGCATACTGCAAGGTTGGTATGCTTATTGGGGGTTGGCCTCAGGGCCTGGCGGCGGTGGTTGGATTAATGTATAGTAATGAAAATTACAATACGTTAAAACAAAAATAAAAACACTGAAAACCAAAGGTTACAGAGGCATTATGGTTAGTAAATAGAATTAAAAAAAATCCATAGAAAGTCATCTAAAAAACCAAAGGTTACAGGGACATTATAGTTAAGCTCACATTTTAAACGTACGAAAACACAGATATTCACCAATTATAGTTAGAGTTATCTGAAGTAACTATAACTCGTGGCCAAAGGTAACTATAACTCGTGCTCTTGCCATGCACTGCTAATTACCCCACAAATTACATCACTCATGACATCTTTGATAACATCAATGATAATATCACTGTAATATTTGCAGTAAAATCTTTGATGAAAAAACTGTGCATTGGGAGGGCACGAGTTATAGTTACCTTAGGGCACAAGTTACCGTTACTTGAGATAACGAACTATAACAGCTGAATTTCTACGGTTTTGTACGCTTAAAATGTGAGCCTAACTATAACGTTACTGTAACCTTTACTTTTTTTTTTAAAGTAAATATATATTACCTAGAGGCGGTCGTCACTAGGTAGTTATAGGTTGGACCTAGTTTCTATAGAAAGTGTGCCTATAACTTTGGCGCCACTTGACGAATATTTACGAAAGTTTTAAAACTTATACTTTGCTAAGTTCAGCTTCTGCCTTGAAAGTTTTGGGGTGATCTGTCAAGTGGGGCTGAGAAAAAGGGGGTCCCAAAACAAGTTTTCCCCATTAATTTTTCCATAGGACCATTAGACACACCAACAGCCCGAACCACTGAACGGAATTACACAAATTTGCCACAAAGCTAGATCCTGTTCTGCAGATCACACTTCTTTGAATCCATTCAGTAGTTTTGGAGAAATATAGGGCCAAAACATATAGATATATAGGGACGCAGATCCTCAACGGATCAAATTGTCCCAGTGTTGATATCTCAGAACACTTCAAAAAGGAAGTGTTGGCAGCCATCTTGGGACTCGGCTTCAGCAGAGACCCAGAAAAAAAAAAGATGAAAAAAAGAAGAAGAAAAGGGGCCAGGGTAAACCCTGACCCCCTAATACCCTGGTACTGGGTTCCCTGGTGGACCCCGCCAGGGCTAAAAAGCATTTTGTTTTTAAACATCAGAAAAATCTGAAGATCCATCCACGGATTAAAAAAAAAAAACAGTCTTTTTTTATTATATTTATTATTTGCCCCCAGGTGGGGCAGGTCCCGGGGGCGTTATAGAGGAGGTGGCGCATGGGGCCCCCCTGTTTGGGCTTTAATAATCCCCAGTGACCACCACCTCTCCGGGCCGAATGTCCAAATAAGAGCTGGGAGACTGCAGCCCCCCAGCATCCTGGGGACCACCACCTTAGGGCAAAAAATATTCTAAGTGGGGGCTATCATTTGAATTAATGTGTGGGGGGGCTGTGGCCCCCTGCGCCCCGGAGACCAACACCCCTGGGGCAAAAAGCTATTTATTTGCAGGGGGCGTGCTGCCCCCCCATGCTGGCCCAGGGAACTCCACCCCCTGGGGCAAATGGTTAAAACAGGAAAGGAAGTCCCTATAGGACACCCAAGCCCTGGGGACCACCACCCCCGGTGCTATGTCATCGTTGGATGCAGGCTGCGTGCCCCCCCCCCACCTCAGGGACCACCACCCCGGGGCAAATCTTCAAATGGGCACCATTACCTCCCCAGGGCTAAGTCCTTATTGGAGGGAACCACAAGCCCCCCTCATGGAGCCACTGATGGCCATGGGGACTGCCACTCCCCAGGGCCAGCTCCTGCTATGTCCCGGGGTGCCCACCCTGGGACATAGCTGTTTGCTGTGGCTTGGCTGCATTGCTGCAACTGAGGTCAAGCCAGAGCAAACAGTCTGCTGTTTGACAGTGGGAGCTTTAAAGAAGCTCTGTACATGCTGAAGCTATGACACTGCAGGGAAGTCCTTAAGGCTTCCCCTGCTGTGCCGGGGTAGCCTGTAAGTGCATTTTAATATTAACAAAAACCTAATTAAATATGTAGGGACCGCGGGGAGCCCTTGAGGGCTCCATCATGGTCCCAGAAAGCCCATGAAGGGTTATAAATAAATGAAAAATAAAACAAAACCCTGGTTACATTTTTTTTTAAATCTCTTCCCAGGTATATCCGACATCAAAGCCTAAAATACTCTATCTTTCTCCCTCTCTTTATTTCTGTGTCTCTTTCAATCAATTCTCCCACTCACAGACCCACTCAGACCCTCATGCACTCACTCACACACCCATTCAGACACTTACGCACCCACTCACAAACCCACTGTCCCCCCTCATGCACCCACTTACAAGGGGTTGGGTGGTTAGGAAGGTTGGCTGCAGGGTCTGGTCTTGCAGGCAACCTCTGCTGCACATGGGTGAAGGCCGTGCAGGGTCTAAGGTTGAGTGGTTGTAGGGGGTTGGCTACAGGGCCTGCACACAGGCCAGGCCCTGTGGCCAACCACCACCGTACATGGCCAAAGGCAGTGCGTGGCGGTGGTTCGATTAACGTATAGTAATGAAAATTACTATACATTAAAAAAAAAAAAAAAAAAAAAAAATTGGCTCACAAAAACAAAGGTTACAGGGACATTATAGTTTGGCAACTGAATTACAAAAAAAAACATACAAATTTACTGAAAAAAAATCAAAGGTTACAGGAACGTTTTAGTTAGGCTCAGATTTTAAATATACAAAACCTTGGAAATTTGCCACTTATAATTAGAGTTATCTTAACTAACTATAACTCATGCCCCCGCCATGAACTGGTAATTACCCACAAATGATGGCACTTATGAAATCTTGGACTACATCATTGATAATTTCAGTGTACTATTTGCAGTAAGCTTTTTAATGAAAAAACTGTGCATGGCGGCAGCGCGACTTAGTTACCTTAGGGCACAAGATATAGTTATTTGATATAACTATAACTGACACATTTCTGTAAGTAACGTCCCTGTAACCTTTGTTTTTTCAGTGAACATAGATATATATATATATATATATATATATATATATATATATCTCTCTCACATGAATCAAAAATTTATTTTTTTTATTATTTTTTTTAGATGTGTTGGTGAAGGTGAATAATGATACTATACATACTATACAAACCAGTTTGTTAATTAAGAGTACTGTGGGCAATAATGTATTGCATGCCCACAGCAAACACCCACCCAAATTTAAGTGGAGCATCCCCTATGGGGAACTGCTCCAGGCAAAACATAATTGTAGTACAGCTACTGATTTTGATTTGAAAGGAACTAATATGGTATGTAGATTCAAATCTAGGGGGTACCTGATGAATGTGATCAGAAGGGCATGTGAAAAGGATAAATGGTCTCTAGAGACAGCTTGTCGAAAACTAAGGAAAAAAGACAAGGGCCAAGACAAAATCAGGCTGTTCACCACACACAATAGTGAATCTAACAACCTTAGGTGTATCGTGGGGAAACATTGGCATCTGGTGAAATCAGACCAGGTGATTGGCAGGACTGTTAGCTCTTAACCTTTGATTACATATAGAAAGAGTAGTTTATTGAAAGATGTTTTAATTCACAGTCATTTTTGCTCCTGGTCAGGAGAATAAAGGGAAATGGCTCAAGGAACAAAGAGGGTTCTTCAGATGTGGTAAACAGAAAGCATGTGAACATAGTACAAATTAAAGATATTACATTTTACCAACAGGAAAAGCATCAAGTATCAAACAATTCATCAATTTTAATAGTGATTTTGTTGTTTATGTATTGGCATGTCCTTGTGGACTGTACTTTGTGGGAAGTACTATCTTTCCAGTGAAAATGAGGATCCTTGAACACTATTGTGCCAAGAGGCACCGGGATCTCAGCTACCTTGTTGCGAGACGCTCGTCTAGGTTTCCAGTAATGAAATGCTCTAATTTTTTTGTATTTACAGGGTGCCACTGCTTGCAAGAGGCAGGGTCAGAAAATGAACTCTGCAACAACTGGAATCGAAACATCCAGGCGGCCTTAACCTTGATGAGGAGCGGCATGTGCATTTGCATATTGGTTAGCTGAAATTAGGGAATGACATTGCCATGGACTCCTGAAATGCTACAGTGCTCTTTTCTCCCTTTTTTTCAATTCTTTTTCTAATTCATTTTTATACTTCTATCTTTGTGTCTAGTAATTTACTGTAGATCTTTGACTTTGGGAAATGTTCTTTCAGATTGTGAGTAGGGTACTTGGCCATTGAGAATACACATTATAGGTGTTAGGATTTTCTTCAGGTTGGCCGATGATTAAATCAGTCACTTGACACAATGTTACCTTTTTTTAAACAATGTACTGATATAAATCAAGCTGCCAATTGCTGTTATTTAGATGCTATGCAATTCTCATTCATCCATGTTAGTATTTATTGTGTAAACTCGATATTTTGAAATCATTTGTTATTTTGTAAATTCTAGATGAAACTAGACGTCTGCTTTCAAATTATCATTCAATGTTATAATGGATGAAGTGGGTTTATTTTGCTTTTTTCATGTTTAATTTAAGGGCAACGCTGTGGAGCACACCTTTAGCATTTTTTCTGTATTTATCACACATGGTTTGTTTTTTAAGGGAATGGGGCTTGTTTTACACTATTACGTGGTTCTGAGGAAGACTGTGGGCCTCATTACGATCCTGGCAGTCGGACCTCCGCCAATGTGGCGGTCCGACTGCCACATTACGACCCCGTTGGTTGCGCCATGGGCAGCCATCAACACCCTCAGTTTTCCTCCACAGGAGGGGCTGGTAGTGCTGGTGGTCCTAATTCGGCAGTGCGGCTTGCAGCGCTGCCCTGGGGATTACGAGTCCATTCTCTGCCAGCGATTACATGGCGGCAACCCCGCCATGTAAAGGCTGGCGGAGATGGGGTTCAGGGGGCCCCAGGACTGTCCATGCACTTAGCATGGGCAGTGCAGCTACACCCCCCGCATCTCCCCCCCCGCCGGCCCTGTCACGATGTTCACTGTACTTCTGAAGACAGGCTTTTTCCGTTCGCCGAAGTCATAATGACCCAGTGTGTTCGATATGTGCGAGCCATAAATTAACTTTGCTGAAGAAACCAACATCCTGGAGTGTGGGCCTTTCTCTGTGACGCCTGTGAAGTGGTGTATGAGGGAGCTCATAATTTATATATCACTTATACTTGTATATGCACACACACCCACGCACATATATCACTTAAAAAAACTAAGGTTACAGGGAAGTTATAGTTAGGCTCACATTTTAAACATACAAAACCATAGAAATTCAACTGTTATGGTTAGAGATATCTCAAGTAACTAGCTCATGCCTTAAGGTAACTGTAATCCGCGCTCCTGTAATGCAGTTATTTTGTTAAAAAGTTACTGCAAATATTACATTGATATTGTCAATAATGTCAAAGATATCATGAGTGCCGTGATTTGTGGGGTAATAAGCAGTGAATGGCGAGGGCATGCGCTATAGTTACCTTAGGGCACGAGTTATAGTTACCAGGTGAATTTCTATGATTTTGTACATTCAAAAAGTGAGCCTAACTATAATATCCCTGTAACCTTTGTTTTTTTGAGTGAATCGCTATGTTTTTTTTATTAACGTAAAGTATTTTTTATTAAAATACATTAATCTAACCACCACACATGGCTGAAGGGGGTTAGCTGCAGGCCTGTGACCAACCCTCCTAACCACCCATCCCCACACTGCACACAGTCTTTGTCCATGAGCGACAGGAGTTGGCTGCGGCCTGCCTCTCTGGGTGTGAGTGGGTGTTATCTTGGTGTGAGAGTGGCTGTGTGTGTGGGTGTATCAGTGTCTGAGTGGGTGCATCAGTGTATGTTGGTCTGTGAGTGGGTGTGAGGGTTTCTGTGGGTCAGTGGATGTAGAGAATGAGTGGATCTGTTAGTGTGCGTGAGTGCATGAGTAGGGCTGCACAATGATCTGAGTGTGTGTGTAACGAAATGCCTCCTTGGCATGGTTACCCCCTGACTTTTTGCCTTTTGCTGATGCCAAGTTATGATTGAAAGTGTGCTGGGACACTGCTAACCAGGCCGCAGCACCAGTGTTTTTTCCCTAAACTGTATCTTTGCTTCCACAATTGGCACAGACCTGGAACTCAGATAAGTCCCTTATAAATGGTACCCCTAGTACCAAGGGCCCTGATGCCAGGGAAGGTCTCTACGGG
This sequence comes from Pleurodeles waltl, assembly GCF_031143425.1. Classification (NCBI taxonomy): domain Eukaryota; kingdom Metazoa; phylum Chordata; class Amphibia; order Caudata; family Salamandridae; genus Pleurodeles; species Pleurodeles waltl. The sequence continues at coordinate 724,979,221 of NC_090444.1, read as the reverse complement.
CTGCAGCATGTCTTATGCCACCCTGGGTACCCCTCACTCAGCACATGCACACTGCCTCACAGCATGTGTGCGCTGGTGGGGAGAGAAATGTCTAAGTCGACATGGCACGCCCCTCAGAGTGCCATGCCAACTTCACACTGCCTGTGGCATAGGTAAGTCACCCCTCTAGCAGGCCTTACAGCCCTAAGACAGGGTGCACTATACTACAGGTGAGGACATATGTGCATGAGCACTATGTCCCTACAGTCTGTAAGCAAAACCTTAGACATTGTAAGTGCAGGGTACCCATAAGAGTATATTGTCTGGGAGTTTGTCAAACATGAACTCCACAGTTCCATAACACTGAAATCTGGGAAGTTTGGTATCAAACTTCTCAGCACAATAAATGCACACTGATGCCAGTGTGGAATTTATTGTAAAATGCACCCAGAGGGCATCTTAGAGAGGCCCCCTGAATACCAATCCAACTTCTAGTGTTAGGCTGACCAGTTTCTGCCAGCTTGCCACAACCAGACGAGTTGCAGGCCACATAGGGAGAGTGCCTTTGTCACTCTGTGGCCAGGAACAAGGCCTGTACTGGGTGGAGGTGCTTCTCACCTCCCCTTGCAGGAACTGTAACACTTGGCGGTGTGCCTTAAAGGCTCACCTCCTTTGTTACAGCGCCACAGGGCATCCCAGCTAGTGGAGATGCCCACCCCTCCGGCCACTGCCCCCACTTTTGGCGGCAAGGCTGGAGGAGATAATTAGAAAAACAAGGAGGAGTCACCCACCAGTTAGGGCAGCCCCTAAGGTACCCTGAGCTGAGGTGACCCCTGCCTTTAGAAATCGTCCATCTTAAGTTTGGAGGATTCCCCCAATAGGATTAGGGATGTGCCCCCCTCCCCTCAGGGAGGAGGCAGAAAGAGGGTGTAGCCACCCTCCTGGACAGTAGCCATTGGCTACTGCCCCCCAGACCTAAAAACACCCCTAAATTTAGTATTTAGGGGCACCCCAGAACCCAGGAAATCAGATTCCTGCTACCTGAACTAAGAAGGACTGCTGACCTACAAGCCTGCAGAGACGACGGAAGACGGCAACTGCTTTGGCCCCAGCCCTACCGGCCTGTCTCTTGACTCACAAAACTGCAACAGCGATGCATCCAACAGGGACCAGAGACCTCTGAAGCCTCAGAGGACTGCCCTGAACCCCAGGACCAAGAAACTCCAGTGAGCAGCGGCTCTGCTCAACAAACAGCAACAATCTTGCAACTTTTCTGCAACTTTCAAAGACTTCACTCTTCCCACCAGAAGCATGAGACTTCACCCTCTGCACCCGACGTCCCCGGCTCGAGATACAGAGAACCAACACCACAGGGAGGACTCCCCGGCGACTGCAACACCGTGAGTAGCCCGAGACGACCCCCCCCCCCGGACCCCCACAGCGACACCTGCAGAGAGAATCCAGAGGCTCCCCCTGACCGCGACTGCCTGTAGCAAGGGACCCAACGCCTGGACCAAACACTGCACCCACAGCCCCCAGGACCAGAAGGAACCGAACTTCAGTGCAGGAGTGACCCCCAGGCGACCCTCTGCCTAGCCCAGATGGTGGCTGGCCCGAGAAGCCCCCCTGAGCCCTGCCTGCACCGCCATAGTGACCCCCGGGTCCCTCCATTGTATCCTATACAAAACCAGATGCCTGCTTTGCACACTGTACCCAGCCGCCCCTGTGCAGCTGAGGGTGTGTTTTGTGTGCCTACTTGTGTCCCTCCCCCAGTGCTCTACAAAATCCCCCTGGTCTGCCCTCCTAGGACACAGGTTACCTGCTGGCAGACTGGAACCGCAGCACCCCTGTTCTTCATAGGCCCCTATTTGTTTTGGGCACCTCTTTGACCTCTGCACCTGACCCGCCCTGTGCTGCTGGTGTGGTAACTTTTGGGGTTGCCTTGAACCCCCAACGGTGGGCTGCCTATGCCCAGGAACTTAGACTTGTAAGTGTCTTACCTGATAAACTAACCATTACTTACCTCCCCCAGGAACTGTTGATTTTTGCAGTGTCTACTTTTAAAATAGCGTATTGCCATTTTTACTAAAATTGTGTATGCTATTGCTCTAATTCAAAGTTCCTCACTTACCTGTGTGGAGTACCTTGCATTTTATGTATTTACTTCAAATCTTGAACTTGTGGTTCTAAAAATAAATTAAGAAAATATATTTTTCTATATAAAAACTATTGACTTGGAGTTAAGTCTGAGTGTGTGTTCCTCATTTATTGCCTGTGTGTGTACAACAAATGCTTAACACTACCCTCTGATAAGCCTATTGCTCGACCACACTACCACAAAATAGAGCATTAGAACTATCTAATTTTGCCACTATCTTACCTCTCAGAGGAGCCCTTGGACTCTGTGCACACTATCTCTCACTTTGAGATAGTATATACAGAGCCAACTTCCTACAGTGTGTGAGTGGGAGAAAGATTGAAAAAGAGAAATTGAGAGAGCGGGAGAGAGATAGAGATTTTTTTAGGCTTTGATGAATAACAGTCTTAGAATGAGATACTTCTAGACAAATTGAAAAGAAAAATGTATGTCAATTAAAAAGAGAGATCACCTTTCAGTATGAACCTTGAACCTTTGAAGTTTAAAAGAAATTTAAGTAGGAAAATGACCACGGACACATCAGGAGCAGAACCCTCAACTTTCAGTGCGAGGATCTGTGGCTTTAGCCTTTTAGGCCATACCATAGGTGACTCCTTACTGTGATGCTTCCAGGCATACCTACGACAGTCAACCCACGCAATGTGATTGGTAAGAAAGGGGAATGCTCCATCACTAGAAAGGCTTAACAGTCAAAACACTAGTAAGTTATCAAAAACTCTGCCTAGCGATTCTAGGATTTGAACCTTCAGCCTACTGAGTGACAGCACAAGACTTTGACCATTAGGCCAGAAGTGACTGTTCCGCTCTGCATCCAAACGTAACTATAATATTTGTACCCCACATCTTGCTAGGTGGTGGTCCCTAGGGTTACGGGGGGGCAGGTAGCCCCTGCACTGGTTTAAACCCTGGGGAGGTGGCAGTCTCCGGGGCTGCAGTGGGGCCAGGTGCCCCCCCACATCCCTTTTCTAGAAAGCCCTGGGGAGGTGGCAATCCCCCAGGCCATTGGGGGTGGGATTTAATCTTGGCCATGGGGTGGTGCCAGTCCCTGGGGTTGCAGGGGAGGCTGGGCGGCCCTGCATTGGATTTAAACCTGGCCCCAGGAAGGTGGTGGTCCCTGGGGTTGCGGGGGAGCCAGACCACCATGAGTCCCATATAAAAAAAAAAAAAAAATGCTTTTTTGCTCGGGGGGGGGGGGAGGGGGGGGGGAAGATCCTCAGGCCCAAGCATTACAGCTAAGGGGTCAGGGTGTCCCTATCCTGGCTCTTTCTCTTATTTTTTACAGTTTTGTCCGGGACTTGGCTGAAGCAGAGTCCCAAAATGGCTACCAAGACTTCCTTGTTGAAGTTTTGGCAGCCAATCAGATTATAGCACGAGATCAGGAGGGTTTGCGGAGCCATTGCGTCCCTATATATGCAAATTTGGATTTTCTTTAATTTATCAAAAATACCCTGACAGATTTACACCAAAGAATAATGATGCATTCTGGACCAAAAGCTACCTTTATGCCAAAAAGCTGGTGTAATCCTGTCCAGTGGTTCAGGCTGTAGGCCTATTAAAAAATCCCAATGGGAATTAAAATTAGAAACATACGTTTTTTAACCCCCCCCCCTTTTTTTTCCCTCAACCCCAGCTAGACGGATCACCCCGAAAATTTACAGACAACAGCTGACGCGACTGTCAACTTTTTGGGGAAAATGTTTTGAGAACATTTTGTAAAGATTCGTCAAGTGGCACCAAAAGATCTAGGCATGTCAAAGAACGTTTTTTTCTTTAGAAACAAGGTCCTAACTGTAACTACCTAGTGGCGATTGCCACTATGTTTTTTCACACAGATATATATATATATATATATACACACATACACACATATATCGCCCTCCCTGCAGGCCTTCACCCCTCCCTGTTATCTGACTGTTTGTTGGCATTAGGACCCTGTGAATTTTACTACTGCTAACCAGTGCTAAAGGGTTGGAATGTCTCCCTACAACATGGCAAAATTAACCTACACCCGATCGGCACATTTAGTTTACTTACATGTCCCTAGTATATAGTACTACCCAGGACCTGTAAACTAAATGCTATTAGGGGGTTAGCAGTACTTATTATTCCAACCACTAAAGTAGCACTTTAAAACATGTCCCAGGCCTGCCATTGTAGCCTGTAGTGCACTGTTAAGCTGTCAATCCAACAAAGCAAAGTAAACCTTTTACAAGCCTTAAACTTCCTTTTCAAACACATATAGGTCACCCTTTAAGTAGGCTTTAAACAGACAGTAGACAAGTGTGCAATGTGTTTAAAGTGTTTTTTTTTTAATTGTACATGTCATGGTAGTGAAATAATCCTAGATTTGTTTTTCCTAACTGTAAGGCCCATCTCACCCATTGAATAACAATGGCTTACTTAGTTACATTTAACTGGTTATTTTTGTTTGGTAACAGATGTCAAGTTTGGACTCCACTTAGAAGTAATTTAAAATCTTATTTAATGGTAAAATCCATTCCTAAAATGGCACTTTTAGAAAGTTGCCATTTCCATGCCCTAACCATTTGATCCCTGCTGACATGGTGGTGGGTCACATGATTGAATAGCTTAGTTGGTGTGCTTTGTGTATTCCTCCGAGGCAGAGACAGAATATGACCAGGTGTTAGCAGGATGGTTGGAAGGAAATCTGTTCCCTGTCTGACTTATATTTCAAAGGGCTATCTCCAGAAGACACACAAAGTAACTTGACATTATTTTTTTGTCAAACCAGGTTTGTTGGAGGCTTGGCAGGGGAAGAGAAGAACTTTCCAGAGCCAGATGTGGAAGTAGCCTAACCGATTCCCCCACTTCAAAGGCTGGCACCAAGTATAAATACTGGACCCTCATAACTCCTCTTCAGTACACTCCTTGGTCTATGGAAGACTTCAGAAGGACCACATTGAACCCCGGAGGACTGCTTTGCTGCCTGAGGCCTGCCTTGCACCTCAAAGGACTGCCCTGCTGCTTGCCTTGTCCCCCTCAAGACTGCCCTGGTCTACCTTGATTCTTAAACCCAGGGCTACCAGTGTGACTATAATGGCTACTTGGCTGGCCTCTTGTGTGAGCCACATAGACGCAATAAGTTCGAGTCCTTGAACCCACAATTGGTGCCCCTCCTTTCCTGGGCCGTCAGAAGTGGTGTTAGAGGTGCTGCTCCTTCCTAACCCTAAAAGTTGAGACTTGGGCAAAGTCCCATCAAAAAGTGCCAAAAGAACCAACAAAAGACAGGGGCCAACCTGCCAGCCGATCGACCAAAGGTCCATCTCCGGTTGGCCCAACTTCGCAGCAGTTCTCTCTATTGTCTTCTCCAAAGCAGCAAATCCTCAGAGCATCGATATCCAGCCTCGTGGAGCCCTTCTCAGTTAAGCTTGATCACTGCTGGAGATTTTCAACATCCAAAACGAAGCGTATGTCTGAAGGTAAAACTTTTCACTGGGCGCATCAGCGACCGGCTCCTCATCGTGAATGACCCGGTCGGCCTAGAAATATGGCTTCTTCCACTCAGAGCTTTTTAACTCCATTGTTGTCGCCTTCACTAAGACCTCGTCCAGCACTCACTGGCGACTAAGATGACTCCTCGGACACAGCCTGCGCTGCCTTGCCCTCCTGAACTCTACCTTCTCCTGGACTTTTCTTCAGAATTCCTTCCAAATCCAAAGCTAAGCCCAAACTGGACCCAATACACCTCATTTATCACTCACGCTCTATTTTGGATGGCTTAAACTATCACTTTCCCGGGTCTGGTGCAACCAGATACCCAAGGTTGGCACTTTGAACTTTCCAGAGTGATCTTTCACTAAAAACATACCGAACTCATAACTTTGGATCTACTGACTGGATTTATTTCATTTTGGTGTAATTTTATTAAAATATATCCTATTTTTCCGAATTGGTTTGGGATTCTTGTGCTGTGCTTCCACTTCATTAATGTTTATGTGCTGCATGAATACAGATGGTCTCTGTTAAGCCTGAACGTTTTTCTCCCTCGTAAATGGTACGACAAGTACCCAGTGACAGTAAATTAGATGTTACTAGTGGACAGCAGCACTCATCATGCCACAACTAAAGTAGCCCCTTACTACATCTCTCAGGCCTGTCACAGTAGTACAGTTTTAAACTGTTATTTCTACCAGGCAAAATAAACTTTTTTTTTTATTACATATAAGTCACACTTAAAATGGCTCTAAAGACTTATGGACAAAGTGCATGGTATTTAAGAAGCAGGGCATGTTTATTTACATTTAACATGTGTGGACAGTAAAAAAGAAATCTCGTAAAGCCATTTTTCACTGCATTAAACCCATCTCTCCCTTAGACTATCACTGGCTTACCTTACTACAGTTAATAAGTGATATCTTCAGTTTAGAAACAGATAGAGAAATACTTCTTCCACTCATGAATGTTAACTTAAAGTCCTCCTTAATGGTTCAGTTGGATGTTAAGTTACTATTCTGAAAATGGCATTTTTAGAAAGTTGGCTTTTGGAGCCTAAAGAACATATGCGCCTTTCTTCCAGTGTCCAGGCTCACATGACTGCGAATGGCTCACCGGTGGTGTGTTCTGTATTCCTTCAAGACATAAGGAAAACAGGGGTCTGGTTGTTTAGAGAGTGGGTCTTCCTGACTGCAAGACTAGGGAGGAGTTGTGCCGTGCCCTGCCCTGATTACACTTCAAAGGACCCTGCTTGCACACACAGAAAGGAACCTGACCCCAGTCTTGCCCCTGCTTGTCGAGCTAGATAGATTTCAGCCAAACTCATGGCAAGCAGAAGAATTTACCAGAACCAGCGTGAGACCAGGCCACGGATTGCCGCCACTCCACCACCACACGTAAAATACTGGCTCTATGTATAAATGTGGCACCTTCAAAACCTCTCATCAGAACACTACTAGCCCTGTGGAAGAGTCAGAAGGAGGACTGCCCTGCTTTCTGAAAGAAGACTGGACCCAAGGGCCTTTTACTGGGGATTCCCAGAAGTCACTCTAAGGGTCAGTTGGATGCCCTCCTGTTTGAGCTGTAGGGATACAAGCTTTCAAAGGCATCACTGCAACTGCCCAGCACCATTGGGACCTGCTTTAACCCACTGCTGGCCTCTCCTGTATCAATTCCTCATCCCCAAGATGCTCCCCTAGGTCCTGGAACCTTGGCTTGCACCAGCACCTCAAATCTACAGAAATATGCATTCCAGGTGACAATCCAGAGGTTAGAAGCTTCTCGGGTGAGTAATGGTCACCACATCTGTAGTCAAAACAGCAACCACCCACGTCAACCACCAATGCAAAACTCCAGTGACAACTGCTCCTCCAGCCAACAAAAACCTCCTTGCAGCCAGAAGTCAAAGTCCAGCAGTCCAGCTTCGCATGGACTTAAAGTTTACGATTATGACTTCACCAGGATCCTGGTCTATTTATTTCACTCACGTTCCATCCCAGTCATCCTGATCTTGCGACTAACTCGGTCAAGTGCAACCAGATATACTTGTGTGGCACTTTATACTTCTTGGTGCTATTTTCACCTGAAAATTTAAAAATTCATAACTTTGGTTTTACTGCTTGGATTTTTGTCATGTTGGTATTATTTCATTTAATAATTTTTACTCCAATTTTCTAAAGTAGTTTGGGATTTTTCTTGTGTTGTGTTTTCACTGGGGTTTTTATTGGGGTTGGTGTGCTGCATAAATCCTTTACACATTGCTAAGCATGACTGCTTTTGTGCCAAGCTACCAAAGGGTTAAGCACACATTTATTTAGCAATTTTTGTGATTCACCCTGACAAGGATTGAGTTTATTACTTGAGTGTAGTTCCAACTCCAGTCAACTAATAACCTGATTTTTTTACATGGATTATTTATTGAAGTTGATGGTAGTTCACTTCAAACAATAAAGGGACAGTCCTTTACCTGGTTAAATTAGGTTTCAGTGATCTAAACCTGGGCTTAACCCTTGATAGCTATAACACCAAGTTGACAGGCTTACCGTAGAAGAAACAACTTTAAAGCATTTATCAGTGTCAAAAGATTGGGTCTCTAGTTGGCAGAGGTATGCACCCTTTCAAAGTAGTTACCATAATCCTAGTCAGGGTAAGTCAGACACACAACCTAAATTAGACGGTGCTAACCCTCTAGTAGCTTGGTACAGAGCAGGCAGTCTTAAATTAGAAGGCAATGTGTAAAGTATTTGTGCAACATTTGATTATAGTAACAATGAAAGACACAAAAAAACAAAACTCAACACCCGTTTAGAAAAATAGATAATATTTATCTGATTAAACCAAGACCAAAACAACAAAAATCCCAAAATTAGTTCCCGAGATATGCAATTTTGAAGACTTAGTTGGAAATAGCGCAAAGCGCGAACAGTGTTCATCTGTTCACGCTGGACCAAATCAAAGTCACAAGTTCAGGCAACCCGCAATGGAGGGCGGGTTGACTACAGGGACCCAACTTAGGTCTGCTGAACATAGTACGTTAAATCCTGGTGCGCAGTCTGTACAGCATTGCTTCCCGAGGCTTCACATCATTCGGCATTGGTTCTGAGAAGTTGACCGGTGAGGCTTTCGTTGGCTATGTGCTGCTTTGCATTGGTCTCGGGGAGCTGTGTGGTGAGGCTGTGCAGGGCTTGGCGTCACTGTGTGTCTTTTCTGATGGGCTGGCAGCTGCACGGCGAAGCTTCGCGTTGCCCAGAGTTGATTCCGGTGAAGCCGGCAGCTGCGCGGTGAGGCTTTGCATGGCTTTGCATTGTTTCGTGCTACTTCGGCTCTGATGAGTCGTAGAAGGCAGAGCACCCTAGGCCCACTTCCAAGGGTCCAAACCTGAAGTGGCTGCACTTGGCAGGGTAGATTCACAGGTAGCAGAGTCCAGGTGCTATAGCAGGTGAATTGCAGTAGTCTTAGATGTTCCTGAGACTGTAAAAGAAAAGGGCGCAAGCCAACAAGCCCTCAGAGATTCTTGGGTTTAAGGATGTAGAGAGCAAGTCCAGTCTCTCTCACTGCAGGACAGAAGAAGCAGGCAACAGGCCATCACAGAAAAGCAAGTAGCAAAGTGGAAGTCCGGCCTACAGCACAGCAAGCAGTAGGCCATCACAGCAATCCAGCTGCAGAGTGGCAGTCCTTCCTAGCGGCATAGGAGTCCTTCTTTATGGCAGTGTCTCTTTAGTTCCAGTAGAGATCTAATATGGTGGAATTTGGGGTCCAGTATTTATACTTTTTGTGCCCTGGTTCTGGAAGGTGGGAGAAACTTCCAGGCCTTTCTTTGAAGCCCACAAGGTCTCCATCCTGCCCTCCCTGGCTTCAGACAGTAAAGTAGGTGAAGCAGCCCTTTGTGTGAGGAGAGGCACAGCCCTATTCAGGAGTAAGTATCAGCTCCTCCCATCCATCTAGTCCAGGAAGGCCCCCCAGCCTGGTGATGGTCCATCAATATGCAAATGCCACATCCAAGCTCCCTTAGTGTGTGACTATCTAGTGTAAATGCACGAAGCCCAGTTGTCATCTACACTGAATGTGTATTCAGAGACAGACAGAGGCACAGAATGGTTAAAGTAAGAACATTTCAACTTTCTCTAAGTGGAATTTTCAGACTTGCAATTTAAAAACAGACTTTACCATAAAATGCAATTATAAATTGTGAGGAGTCCAGGCACATCAAAATCCATATGTCTATCTCTTCCCAATTAGAAATTACACTTAAAAGATGCTTTAATGTAATCTCAATGATAGCCTATGGGAGAGAAAGGTCTCTCAATAGTGGAAAACAAATTTAAGACTTTCACTATCAGGGCAAGTTAAACCTAAATGCACATGTCCAACTTTGTAAATGCACTCACCCCTGCCCTTGGGACTCACTAGGGCCTCTTTTAGGGGTGATCAACCTGTAATAAAGGAAGGTTTGGGTCTGGCAAATGGGTACACTTGCAAGGTTGAAATGGCAGTTTAAAATCGCACACATAGGTTCTTTAGTGGCAGGTCTGAGACACGTTTAAAGGCTACTGCAGTGGGTGGCAAAATCAGTGCTGCAGGCCCACTAGGACCATTTCATGTACAGGCCCTGGGCACGTATAGTGCACTTTACTACGGAATTGCAAATAAATTAAATATGCAAAACAGGTGTAAATCAATTATACCATGTTTAGAGGAGTGAGCACCTGCACTTTAGACTGTTTAGCAGTGGTAAAGTGCCCAGAGTCCTGAAACAAAAACCGGGTCAGAAAAAAAAGGAAGGCAAAAAGCTTGGTGATGACCCTGCAGAAAGGGCCATTTGCAACAAGTAGGAAAACACAGCAGAAATACCACTCCAATTTATAAAAATAGTATACATTTCAATCTTTAAATTGAAACCAAAATGAAAAATCTGATGTAGGGAACTAGAGAAACGATTTTTCAAAGTTTTGCATGTTAATAGCGTCAAAAAGTGCGAAGCACCAAATATAGGTATTTGATCATGCGAGACTGGGTCGAAGTATAAAGTTGTGGCTGACCGCAATGGAATGGAGCTTCGGGCTGGATCTGAAGAAGGGCTTGGCATCTGCAAGCAGGTGTGCAGAACATCTGTGGCAGCCTCTCCACTGTCAGGAAGTTTGAAGCTTGTGTCATCAATGTTGGAAAAGTTCCGAGTGGGCAAAATATGAACTTTGTGTCTGGGAACATCTTGTTGGCCATCGGCTGACATCAGCCTCAGTGGAAACCCTGTAACTTTGAAATCACAATTCTTTCAGCAGAGTAAAACAGCAAGTTGATCTCATGGCAATTTGATGCCCGCAGCTGTGGCGGTCAGGAGGTAGCACCAATCTATTTGAAGAAAGTTTGAAAAAAGATTTCCAAGTGTCTAGTTTTGCAATTTTGGTGGGAAGAAGAGTACACTAACAATCACCAAGGGTCTTTTGTGCACCACTTGGGGGTTAGGACTCAACCTCCAAGAAGCCACCAGCAGGGTCCAGGGCAAATCAAGATGGAACTATTCAGCTGGGCTCAGCATAATCTTTGGCTTCTCGTGGCTTGTGTGTTTCTGGAGTTTAACAGGATATAGCCAACTAGCCCCTGGAGTCTCTTCTGGATTCAAGTGGGAGAAAGCCCAGTACTTGGAGTTACTCTCCGCATGTTACAGTAGGTGCAGTCCTTTTTCTGAAATCAGAAGGGTTCAGCAGGTGCAGTCCTTCCGTCTTCTTCAGGTCCAGCATTGCTCTGAAGAAGGTACCCAGGGGTGTCACTGTTCTGCCTAACTCTAGCTTGTCGTTGGGGAAACTTCCTGACCAGTAGGGAAAAAGTTCTGAGGTACAACCCTACCCCCATCTTGACAACATTTTCTGGGCGTTTGGCCCTAGAGAATACCACAGTGCTCTGCTATACCAAAATCCAACATGGTAAAAATCTTTCTTACCCATTCAGAGCTCTGGGCACACCAGAGTGTCTAGGGAAATGATTAACTCCCCTGCAAACCGGTTCTGGAACTGGTCCCTACCCCACTGGGATTGATTCTACCTTGGCTTGCTCCTGCTGCAGTGGGAGCAGAGATGCCTTGTATAAGAGCTGTAGGGATTAGCCAGCTGGGGCTGACAAAATTGTGAGTTTCAATGCTTTATTTAAGCTAAATGTGCCTGGTTAGTGGCCTTATTATGTGGTGACCCTTTCACAAAGCCAATATATTTGCCTTATATATATGTGGTTATGCCTTGACAAAGCCAATATGCTTGCTGTACATACTGATGTGGGGACCCCTTAAGAAAAACAAATATGCATGCTCTTTTTCCAATGATACCTTCTTATATTGTGATGTGCTATCTGGTATAGAAGAGGGGTTCTTGTTATTTTGGGGGTCATGACTGTTGCAGCAGATATGCTAATATGAGAATATTCTAATAATTTGCGTATCCATACTAATGAGAAAAATGACAATTGAAACTAATAAATGAAAAATAACGTGTAATGTGCAAAATGTGCCCACGGGGAGTAATCACCATCTGTGTTCACAGTACTAAATAATGTGAAAGTTTTAATATTATGTATTAATATGCCATAACTGATGATATAACCTATGTTTTATGATGCTTCGTATTCTTAACTTAGCCAAACTAAAAGGCCTGGTCGGCGCTGGGCCTTGCTCGCTTAAACGTGGAAACGCGATGGGCTGCCGAGGACTGGAACTGGAGAAAAGGACCTTGAACTGTACAGAGTTCAAAATAAGCTCTGCTAGAAATTCTGCAAACTCACCAGCGGACAGGAGACGATTAGAACAAATTGATACAATTATGTGTAGAGTAGGCTAAATGTACTTTCCCAGGACTTGAACAATGGAACCACTGTCAGAGCAGTGGGCAACAATTTCGTTACCTGAAGAGCCGGATGATGTTCTCATCGACAGAAGGACCAATCATATTAATGGAACTTGATGTTCGAACTGATGCGCACAAGTGGTAAACAAAAACTATAGGTTAGAGTCATAACCCCTGATAAGGCTGACCAATTAGCAATTTGTGGGACGGTCTGATAGACCCTAATAAAAAGTCTTGACACGAGAAGAGAAATCAGAGTGGAGAGGCGAAAGCTGATGACGTCAGGAGATGCTGTCCCAAGTGCTGAAATTTGAGCTTGATCCCTGTGAGCCCGAGCCTTGCTGATGACTGATGACCTGGAGATGAAGACTGACTTGTTGCTGATCTATCTTGGATAGGTAGCTATAAGAAGACTGACTACTGTGTGCTTTTTCCTTCTAGGTACCAACTGCGCTGCTTAGAAATGTTATTTCTCTTTTAGTTAGATTTTTCTAAATTATTGGTTTTGACTAAATTGTTTTTCGCATGAAGTCCCACATGCTGATGTTAATCGGAGTTAGGTAGGTTGACAAGGGTGACTAGAGGGTGACTGACTGACTGACTTGCATTGCTGAATTAATCCAGGTTATAAAATTGCCATCCTAGATTGATGTTGTTTTGCTCATTAATAAAATCTTGATGAATTATTGCTCATTGACGCTAATAAAGTTTATTAACCATGGATGCATTGAAATAAAGGTTTTGATTAGAATTGTAACTAATAGGGAATAAAATGAACTAACCTTCTTGGGAGTGATGGTATTTTCTTATTAAGACAAGGTTTTTGGTATTATATGTTTGGTTTGGATTATCGTTGATTTCCACTGGTTACCACTTAGCTAGGATACTCTATGCGATCCAAAAGATTCATCGACCTATACGCGTCCCCTTGTAAGTTTACTTACTAAGGACAAGGCGTGCTGGCATGACCCACTAGAAGACAAATGTGATTTCAGAACGTCAAAGGTATTTCCACCTACCTGAGGTACATATTAGTATTTTGATGGCTATTATTTATTAGTGTGGGTAATAAATGTACTTTTCCATGTTCAAAAAAGTATTGATTTGTCAATGATTTATTTAGTACTCTTATATGCCAGCAGGTGGCCATTACTAGCCCCCCCGCCCGCCACACCCACCGGACAGCCTTGGACTGCTCTTCACCATCATGAGAAAGTCAAGTGCTGCAATGGGGTACTTGGCTCCCAGTGAGGGGACAATGAAGACCTCATATTTGTGCAGGCCTCACACTCTGCATTTGTTAACCTCATTTCTTCCAGAATGCCCAGCCTTTAGTGATGTCCACATCCTGCTGGCTCCACTACAATACTGTCCAGCTTTTCCTCTGTGGAGCACCTGGATTTACAAAGTACACAGAGCCACCTGGACTGGCCAGCTGTAACTGATACATCATCAATTTTTCTCAGCCCTCTGTAGTTGTGGGGTGCTGCAGAAGTTAATGAATTAAAAGTCATTTTCTGATGCTGAACCTGTGATAGGCCTAGTGGAAGGTGTTCTTGGTGTCTCTTAATGTCCATTTTTTGAGGCCATCAAAGAGTGGTATTCTATTTACCCCAAACTGCATCTCTATAACACCATTCTGGGAATGGTGGTGAGGAAAGTCATTTGAGGCTATCCCTCAAAGCAGTCAGCTTATTTTTTGCTTAGTGTTCCGAGTGGCCAATCAGATGGAGGATTTCATTTGTGTTAGATGTCCCACATACCTTGTGGTATTTCTGTGGGACTCTCAGAGCGAGTACAGTGTCACTATCACAGAACCCAGAAGTTGTTAAAAAAATAAATAAAAAAGTTTATTATGATGGCGTCATTTTAAGTGTAAGCCTATGGATTTTCCTCACAGGCACAAATAACCAAGTGCTCATGTAATTTTCAGTAACATTTCTGCATTTTTACGTGTGGCAGTAATGTACCTGAAGATGATACTGCAGTACTTGTGACTCACAGTGAAACTAAATCTCATTGGATCAAGCCGTTGTGATTGCTGTATTTTGAAGGAAGTCAACCCTATTACTGCCACTAAAGAGTTGGATTTGTGTCTATGTACATCCTCCAATACTTTTTAGTGCTTTTTCCATTTTTGGTGGGAGGCGGAGGACTACTAAAAATAAAAGGAAATAGGATATGGAGAAGAGCAGAGAGGAGGTAAAGACTGCCAGGAACAACAGAGGAGCAAAGGACCACTTGACAATTCAAAGCGAGGGGCCATTTGTTCTATCACTCAAGGCAAAAATAAAGTCACAGCAAAGGCTGGTAACCAACTTGTGGCAGCAAAAGCAAAAAGAAACAATGAAAGATGGAATGCTGAACAAATCAAACATTCACCCCCAGTCACAGATCTGGGTTTAACCCATTGTTTTTTTGCTCATCGTGCCACCACAGTTTGGACTCATCCATATGCAAATCAGTCTTGTCCCTGCTCCCCATTGGAGCAGTCCAGCCACAACTGCCAGGCCAGGTCTTCCCTGGACCGGAAACAAGCATTCTGGGACCGTTTTTGGGTTATCAACCCCTCATCAGCAAGACTAGCTTGAATTCAGTGGCACAGTGAGGCCAGGACCGGGCATACTCTTTCCGCTTAGGGATACAAAAGCAAAAATACCAGTTGATGGATGGAATGCGCGCTGGACTATTCCCACAGGGAGCAGGGTAAAGACTGATTTGCATATGGCTGGGTCCAAACTGGAGTGACATGGTGAGCAGAAAAAATGACGGATTAGCCAGATCTGTGACTGGGGTGAATGTTTGATTTGTTCTGCATTCCATCCATCTTCTGTTCTTTTTTTCATTTGTCGCCCCAAGTGGGAGGATGTGCCAAGACGTCGGTCCCATGCTCACCATGCCACCAGATTCAAGAGTCCTTGAATCCTGTAGTTGTGGCCGCAGCATTTTCTTCAAAAGTTCAAGCCAGGCAATTAGATTGCTCAGCAACAGTACCGAAAACACCCACTTGAGAAAAAGCCCCCTCACCAATCAGAATGGCCTATTTTTTTTTTTTATTAAAGTTTTCATTATCAATGGACTCCAACAGGACCCGCAGTCCTGATATACCCACATTTTTAACCCCTTCATGCTTAATATAACACCCTATTTAAATGCAAATGTCTCAAAAACTGCTGAACAGATATACACCAAATCACAAAAATCTTGCTTTGAGCAAAGTTCTTTCTGCAGATTTGGTGCAATTTCACTCAGCCATTTTTTTCTGTATCACAAGCCAAGCTTCTTATGGGAATTAACATGGGAATACAGCATTTCAAGAATCCTTTTTCATGACCTGCCCCCCAAACACACACAATTGACAAATCATCACAAATCTTTCAATTAAGGAACCAAGCTGGATTAACTTTTCTTTTGGAAATCTTCATGCAGATTTGTCAAACAGTGCAAGTTATTAGCAAAACAAACACTGCCCATGAAAACTTTCACCCAAGTATACCTACACAAGATACCATTGTGTAAGTTTGTAGATTCTACTTCTGCATCAGACCAACAATAGACGATCTTGATGCCAGACTGTAAATGGAATCAACAGAAGGGATTGGCAGGCTGTCTCATGTATTGACTGGCACTAACATATCGATAAAATATATCTCCAAAAGGTAGGAAATTCAGAACTACATGTGTTAGGAGGGAGAGCAACAACATGTTACAGTCAAGGGAGTAACACTGGCATTTGTGAAATGACAAAGTCGGCTTTCCTTTTTTCTGCTTTTAAAGTTTAAAGCTCGATGTTCACTTATTTATACTTGTAAAGCTCTAGCATCAATATCTGCCAAGTCCTTATCAATGTTTATAATAAAAACAGAATATACCATTTACCTTGTAAAGACAAGAATAACACCTTCTCTACCCCCTTACCACTTCCAATATCACATACTTCATTACAATTATCATCCAAAATGTTGTCATTCTCTCCTCCCACATCTTCCTGATTTTAGGAGGGAAAAAATCACAGACTTTTCACTGTAACCAGGCTCAAGATAAGTATACAGCATATACTCATATCATGGAGGCTCTAAATGACATTAAACTGCAAGCAATGATTTCCTAGGTTAATGGAATAAGACACTACATCACACGGAAAAAATATGATTCTAACTAGCCACTACAACACCAGACAGTGGTTATCCAAGAGACACTTTAGTTCCTTACACTTGTTCTGTGTAGGATAAATCAATGAATAGAATGATAAACCGCAGCAAATCCTACATGATTTTGAACATGTAACAGGTTTAAACCAAGAGGTCTGTCCTTAAAAATGCTGAGTAGTAATTCTTATGCACAAATCACTACAATACAATATTAACTACATGGAATGACCAAATGGGAAGATCTGCATCAGCCAAAGAAACTAGGGACAAGTCATAGTAAGCTAGTTATGTGCACCTCAGAATCCTTTTCTTCCTCCCAAGACTGTTACAGAAATTTGGGTCTTCGAAAATAGTAGGATGCAATGAAAAGATCATCAAAACAGAGCAGCGAGCAGCAATCTAAATAGTCCACTAGCACCCCCACCTTGTCCCAAATGTTTCATACTGTTGAGTTCCCAACCAAAGCACCTGCTGCTCCCAAGGTGCAACCAACAGAGGTCCAAAGTCTATATTTACCATAACCATAACGTCTTACTGAGCGAGCAGGTGGTTTACAAGGTGACATATGGATCTAAATTGAAATTGCTCTGAAAGTGGAGTCATTATACATGCTATAAACAGACACTGCAAGTGAATACACTCAGCCAAATGTACAAAGCAGATATGTGAAGATTGCAACATTCCTCACTATTATAAATCATCAATGGTCTGAGGAAGTTCGCATGTGGTGAATGAAAGTGTTGACTGCTTCCGCTGTAAGAAAATAAAGGCTGTGTTTGAAGCAAACTGCTTGGATGATTCAACTTTTTTGAAATTGTTGTTGGTGCCCCTCCAATTGTATCAAGTAGGATGCAATGAACATGGCTCTGAATTCCATTAAAGATAGAAATAATTCAGAGATAATGGGATTAATAGGGCAAACAACTGAAATATGGTGGATGACAATGGGATAATAGCCTCATGGACACCTATAAACCCTAGGGACATGGAATATACATTTGCCAAATATGTGCACAACACAAGTTTCCACAGTCTGTTTCTGAGTAACCATTTCAACCTTTAATCTGATCTCCAGCTGTGAAATTCTAGAAGGTTGGCTGTAAGATCACTGCCCGGTAGCACTGACCTGGCATTTTGCACCAATAAACAAAAGATGAAGGAATATTTGTAGATATAGGATGCTAAATGAGCAGGCATTCCTGAAAGACTACGTTCACCAATATTCCACCTTAATAAAGGCTGGTCAATCCCCGCAAACAACATGGGCAGCATAGAAAACAGTTTTAATGGGAAAGATAATGAGGGACTTGGCCCGACACAAACACAGGCCTCTAGAAAGCTCAGAATATACTACAACAAGAACATAAATCACGAATGTGGGAAATGGCCATTGTTTGTACAGGGTAACACCAGATGTTTGCCTTACCTGTTTGCTTAGAGTTAGAACACTGAAAGGTTTATCCCTGCTCAACACTGGAAAAAGTACCTGTACTCCTCCTTTCAACATAAGGAAATTGGTATAATCCTAGCTGTCATAGTTAACTCACATACATGTCCCTAGTATGTGGTACCAAGCATGGTAAGGTCCTCTAAGGTAAATTTCACTAGTGGACCACCACACTAACTTCCTTTTAAACATTAATAGGTCACTACGAGGTATGGTGGATCCTGGAAGGGGAAGATGACCCCCAAGACACATCCATTCTGCATGACTTGGTGTCCGTTGGTGGGGGTGCTCTTCAGTGAATGCAGGTGACAGCATCTTTCGAGCCAGACATTGAATGGGTTACAAATGTGCACTGAATATACTAATGATTGCTGCAATGTGCCTCAGTTGCCTTGTTATACTTATAAGCTGGTGGGTGTTTACATAACAATTTTTTCATAATACATTGTTTATGGTGCATATAATTTGCATGAATATAGTTTGCATGAACTATAATAATTCTTTATAGCATTAAATATGCTGTAGTGGGTATATCAAAAGAGGCTCTTCTATGTCACACTGCTTGAAGTAAAGGGGTCTCAACAAGCAATGCGCCTCCTTTTTTAGTGTTACCTTGAAGAGTGCCTCTAGAAAGATTGTGTAAGGTACATTCTTTTGAAGCAGAATTTAAAACTGTTTCTTTCAACAGGTTTATATCCACAAATTGCATGTAAAAATTATCAACCTGTTATATTTTATAACGTCCTGCATGAAAAACTGACCTTCCATCACTCATGTTTTAATTTGATCTCTGCTTTCCTTTCTTCCATCTGTCTCTTCTGTATACAAATTACTACCTACCTGCCTTAAAGCTCTTTTTAGAAACAAAAACGCGATCTATTAATACCAGCAAACAATTGTAAGTCACATAGCCCCCTTCAATAATCGCATCTATGTCAACAATGTACCTAAAGAAACTGGATTTGATGCATGGAATGAACATGCAAAACTATCCCCAATAACTAATGGCCTGCCAATAATTTTAGGCTCCCAGGTAGCATGCTACTCAGCATAAAGCACTTCAACGCCTCATCAGAGGTATGAAGCGCTATACAAATATTATTTAAACCCCCTAAGCATGCTTTACGGCTTATATGGCAGAGGGCAAGGTACTTAAAAGCAGAACATGTATATATTTCATGTTAACCATTTCGTTACACGGATTAGGCCCCAAAAGCTATTTTCACTGTAGTAATGTTTGCAGTTCCACTAAATACCAGTGGAATGCATTATTAAATTTAATGCGGAAGAGCTGCCCGAAAATGGGTTTGAAGTAAACACAGAAATGGGGTTGCTCATTTATCTGGCAACACCTTTGGGGATGGCACACATCCTCTGCACTAGGAAGGGGGGAATCATCCTGGATTGGGCAGAGAGGGGCAATGTGAAACTGTTTGCTGTAGGACAGACATGAACTGCTGCAAAGGTACCAAGGCAACACTAGGACCTTTACCCCAGGGGTTGGGGAGGAGCCAGGTGTCACCCCCCACCCACAGGCTGGTGCCAGGTATAAATGTGGAGTCCACAGTACCCTCCTCAAAACATTACAAGACCTGTGGAATATTGTAAGAGGACTGATCCTGTCTGAAACCGGAAAAAAGCCCTGAAGGACTGGACGTACTCTCCCTCTTGTACTCAGGACAAGGAAGTGGACACCAACGGTCATAAGGCGGACCAGTTTCAGCTACAGAGGCAGAACAAGCTACAAGAGATCTTTCCTGAAATGGCCCAGGTGTCCATTTCCAACTGCATCTGGCCTCTACTTTCAGGTGGCTTCTGCTGAAGCAATGGGACAGCTAATTTCTAACCCAAAATGACTCAACTAGAACCAGAAAAAATGATTAGACAAACCACCAGAGCCTTTAATCAAAAGAAATTTCTAATGATTGAAACGTCACTCACACAAACCAAAAATTCATATTACATGAGATTATAAACAAAGAAAAAAAGAAAATTTGTTTTTAGTGCAGCCAGTACCCTGCTAAATCTCACTCATTTTACTACCTTAGTTGATCAACATAACCTTTAAAGCTTGTCAGCCCTACTATTCATTCAAATTGTACTGTGTACATTAACCACTCAAGTCACAGGCACCTACACAAAATCCACATCTGCTGGTGTGAAGCAGAGAATACCACACTTTGTGAGGAAGGAAAACACAGAAAGGTGGTACAACTCCTTATGAGGCACTCTTAGAAAGAGCTACTGAACACTATAAATTTATAAAAAATATTAAAAAGACCAAAGCTACTAAGAACCAAGGAACCAAGACTCACACTCATTAGCATAACTAAGACAAATCACAAAAAGAAGACAAATGCACGATATAATAGCCAGCCAAGTGCACCTACATTATCTAGCGTCCATTTGACTCATACGACAATAAAAAAAACAAAGAAAGAAAGAAAACTCAACACAAAATAAACCTTACACCCAAATTGTTTTTAAAAAAACATGTTTTTGGTGGGGTCAGGGTATGCTTACCATGTCTATATGTCTTTTTGAGGAGAGCGAGAGAGGATATATATATATGACCAGCCTTTATACCAGCATAGATCATTCTCTGGGGGTAAAAGCTATTAGACATTTTCTTCGAGCTAGATCATTGTCCTTTTTCCATTCAGAGATGTTGTGTACTATGATAGAATTCTGCCTTAAAAATAATCTGTTTATCTTTGATAACCATCTTTATAGGCAGTTACAAGGGACAGCTATGGGCACCTGCTTTGCCCCCAGCTATGCGAATTTGTTTATGGGCTGGTGGGAGGAGCAGGTGTCAGACAAATTAACCCAATTTGAGTCCAATGTGGTCCTATGGTGTCGTTTCATTGACGATATTTTTGTAATTTGGAGAGGTGATGAGGAAGCAGCTCTACAATTTGTGCGGGATCTAAACACTAATGAGTACAATTTGAGATTTACTGAGCATCTGAACCCGAGGTGTATTGAATTCCTCGATGTTGAAATCACTGTAAGAGACAACAAATTGGTATCTAAATTGTATAGGAAAACAACAGCAGGTAATAACTTGCTATGTGCTCATAGTGCTCATCCGGGGACTTTGATACGCAGTATACCGTTCGGGGAGCTACTGAGAGCTCAGAGAAACTGTAGTGAGACAGCCGATTTCCAACTAGAATGTGAAGTCATGTGTGAGAGGTTTAGGAATAGAGGTTATGGGGCGAAGGTTATTGATCAAGCCAGACGGAAAGTTGAATCTTTGAATAGAGCTGATGTCCTGTATGGGACTAAAAGGGGTCGTGTAAAGAAAAATGACTCCATTAGATTCATTACAACTTACAACAATCAGTCATATAAAATACGCACCATTCTAAGTAAGAGTTGGCATATTTTACAGACGGACCCCCATCTGACAAGTTGGATTGAAGATAATCCTCAAATAACTTTTAGGAAAAGTAGATCTCTCAAGGACAATCTATGTCGCAATGATGTGAAATTGGGAGGTTGCCTACAGAATACCATAGTGGATGGTTTTGTTTGTTGTATGAAATGCAAAGCGTGTAAAACCAGTAATAGCTGCAAGACATTGACTGTTCCAGGTAGATCAGACACTTTTGCAATCAGGGGAAGTTACAATTGTAATACGTCTTACTGTGTGTATTGCCTGATATGCCCGTGCAACAAGCTGTATGTGGGCAGTACAATTCACAATGCGAAGAAGAGAGTTCTGGAACATAGACGAGCTATTAAAAACTATGATAAGAATTATCCAGTAGCTAGGCATTTCTTTAACCAACACTTTGGCAACGAGAATTTACTTAAGTTTGTAGTCATTGATCAAGTGAAGATCAGTAAAAGGGGTGGTAACAGAGAAAAACTGCTACGTATTTTAGAGTCTAGATATATAATAGACTTTGAGACGTTGGAACCTATCGGGCTGAATTCAAGTGAGGAGTTGAGTATCCATTTAGGGTAGTCATTTGGCGTAGATTTTTTGATACAAGGTGAGGAAGTGAGGCGGCATTTTTTAGAATAACACTTTTATCAATGGTGACATGTATGGGAAGTAAAAATAATATTTTTTTGAAAAATATTCAGTGGTTTCTCTTATAAATTGCCACAGTAAAAGAACATGTATATCTGACTATGTAATTTGAAAAGGTCCACTATATGAGTCAGATCTGCTGATATAACATCTAGGGCAGCAAGATATTGTCCAAAGAAATCTTTTTGAAGTATATATGTCCATCAAGATGGTATGTCAATTAATGGTATTCATTCTAATATTGGTACAAATATTTAATATATTTAAATTACCGAAGACCTATAAGGAATACAGTAATACTTAAATGTATTTATACCCACTTGGGCGCTGTAGGATTAAATGGTAATAATGGTAATAATTCCGATTTGGGTGCCAATAGAGGATATAGTTACAATATCTGAGAATATTTATAGTTTTTTAAGAGGATGATCAACTTTATGGAATATTTATATCTTGTATACTTTAATGTTGGATTAACTAATTTTAGAATCTATTAACATCATTTAATATTGTATTCTTCCTTTTAGATTTTATATGTTGAGCAATAACATCATGATATATTTTACGAAAGGATGGCAATGGATATTAGAACAAACTGGAGCAATTTTGTAAAAAAATGGGGTACAAATGAATGTGTGAATCAATTCTTTGGACACTTTAAGATGGCCGCCACACTATGTGTTTTATGGTTGATGTATTTAAGAATTGTCCGTCATCTATGTTTGTGATTATTTGGTTTTTAAGGTGAGCACTTTAGCAAAAATTTATCCATGAGTAAGGCGGATGCCGAAACGCGTTGGATGTTTCATGCTGGAATAAATTAATTCAAGGAATACTGTATTTTGGAGGTGTCCTGGTTCTCCTGTTATTTCAAGGGAGTGTTTGAAGATATATATATATATATACACATACATACATATACACACAAATACACACACACCCCTACGGTCGCCAGTAGGTTGTTATAGTTAACACCATGTTTCCATAGAAAAAGCGGATTTTGACCTGCCTTTATCTTTGGTTCCGTTTGATAAACCTTGCTTCTTGTGAACGGGAAGTTTCGGGGTGATCCGTCAATTCGGGGACCGAGAAAAAAGAGCTAAAAAACATTGTGTTTCCCACATTAATTCCCATACGACCTATCAAAAGATACGGCCCGAACCACTGGACAGAATTACACCAAATTTGACAGAAAGCTAGCTGCCTGTACGCAGATTGTGCTTTTTATTTGTTTCCTATTTGGTGTAAATCCGATCAGTAGTTTAGGAGATATTTTTGGGCAAATAAATTTGTGCATCTCTGCCCGCGAATATTTCACAAATTTTCACAAGTACGCATTCAAAAGGATTCATTGCAATTGGCTGACCGCAACTTCTTTAGAAAGTTGCGCCTGCCATTTTATTTCATGGGGCACGGTCCCTGGGGGTGAAAATTCAACTTGAAAGTGGCATAAGGGGTTAGGGTTAAGGTACCCTGACCCCAGGGATGTGATATAGGTGTGTTTTAGGTGCAAATTAAAGGTTTATTATAATTTTGCATCACGGCGTGCGATTTGTGAAAATTCATGAATTTTCATGAATTGCACAAATTATTTGCGAAATATTCACGATTTTGGAATTTTTTATTTAAAGAAAAACCACAGACTCATTCCTTCACTAATTCATTCACTCATACATGCACTCAGAGGCTCAGGCGCCCACTCACACAATGTTAGACCTGGCATCCTTGGCGTGGTCTCCCCTGTCTTTTTTGCCTCTGCTTCCCATGTTTTGACTGTGTGATGGACTGTTTTTACTGTTTTTGGTACTCTGGGCACTTTACCACTGCTGACCAGTGCTAAAGTGCAAGTGCTCCCTGTGTAAGTTGTATGTGTAACTGGCTTATTCCTGATTGGCATATTTAATTTACTAGTAAGTCCCTAGTAAAGTGCACTAGAAGTGCCTTGGGCCTGTAAATCAAATGTTACTAGTGGGCCTGCAACACTGGTTATGACACCCACATGAGTAGCCCTGCAAACATAGCTCAGAGCAGCCACTGCAGTGTCTTGTGTCCAGGTTTAAACTGCCATTTCGGCCTGGCAAGTGTACCCACTTTGTACCACCCTTTTTCTACATGGGAGGCACCCCTAAGCTAGGCCCTAGTTAGCCCCACGGGCAGGGTGCAGTGTATGTTAAAGGTGGGACATATACAGGTGTGTTGTACATGTCCTAACAGTGAAATACTGCCAAATTAGTTTTTCACTGTTGCAAGACCTATCGCTCTCATAGGTTAACATGGGGGCGGTCTTTAAATAACTTAAGTGTAGAATCCCTTAGGGAGCAGATGGAAATGTGGAGTTTGGTGTCTCTAAACTCACAATTTGAAAATACATCTTTGGGTATAGTTTGTTTTTAAATTGTCAGTTTAAAAATGCCACTTTTAGAAAGTGGGCATGTTCCTGCTTAAACCATTCTGTGACTCAGCCTGTTTGTGGATTCCCTATCTAGGTCAGACTGACAGTTGGGCTGTTTGTGAATCCCCTCCAGACAGTGAGACAAAGGGAGCTGGGGAGTAGCCTGCATATCTTGATGGGCCATCCGAGCTAGAGTGGAGGGAGGAGTGGTCACTTACACCTGAATGGGCTGTGCCTGCCCTCTCACAATGCAGTCTCCAACCCCCTGGTGTGAGACTGGAGCCTGGCCTGGGCACGGCAGGATCTTGTGAACAACAGAGACTTTTCTTTGAATTTTGCCTACTTCAAAGGCAGAAAGGGGTACAAGTATTGGACCCAAAACCCCTGAAAATCAGATTACTTCTGGGATCAAGAGGAACCACCGCCAAGGAGAAGAGCTGAAGAGTAGTGCTGACCCTGCCTGAGAGTGTGCTTTTTTGGGCTACCCTGAAGTTGCTGCTTCTGCCTGTGAAAGGGGACAAAGACTGGAGTGAGGGTCCCTGCTTGGACTGAGTCCAAACTGACTGCCAACCAGAAACCCCATTTCCAACACACCCACTCAGATACTCATGCACTCACTCAGACCCCCTCAGACTCAGAAACCCACTTTCAGATTCACGCACCCACTCACACACCCACTCACACATCCACTGACAAAAACAGGCTGTGTGGCCTACCTTTGTTGCACACGGCCAAAGGCCATGCATGGCGCGGGGTGGGTGGTTAAAAGGGCTTGGTGGTTAAGAGGGCTTGGCTGGAAGGCGAGTAAATTCGGAACCTAACTAGAACGTTCCTGTAACCTTTGGATTTTTTTTTCACTGTATAGTTAGGAAAGTGTCCCTGTAACCTTTGTTTTTTTTGTGAATATATATTTTCACTGAAAAAAAAAACAAAGGTTACAGGAACGTTCTAGTTTGAAAATGTAAACAAAACAAAAAAAATACGAATTTAACTTTAAAAAAAAAAAAAAAAAAAAAAAAAAAAGGTTACAGGGACGTTCTAGTTATAAAATGGAAGTAAAAAACAAACAAACATTAATTCACTTAAAAATACCAAAGGTTATTAAAAAGATCTTATAGTTAGGCTCACATTTTAAACGTACAAAACCATATAAATTCACCTGTTATAGTTAGAATTATATCAAGTAACTATAACTCATGCCCTAAAGTAACCATAACTCGCACCCCCGCCGTGCACAGCTTTTGCGTCAAATTTTACTGCAAATATTACATTGATATTATCAATGATGTTATCACAGATATCATGAGTGCCATAATTTGTGGGGTATTTAGCAGTGCATGCCTAGGGCACAAGTTATAGTTACCATAGGGCACAGGTTATGGTTACTTGAGATAGCTCTAACTAAAGCAGGTAAATTTCTGTGGTTTTGTATCTTTAAAATTTGAGCCTAACTATAACGTCCCTGTAACCTTTGGGTTTTTCCAGTTAACCTTTTAGGTGCGGGCGTCGGCCACTGGCCGACGCCCACACTCCCTCCCTGGTGCGGGTCACGACCAGTGGCCGACACCAGGGAGGGGGTTAAAAATCCTCCGGTGCAATGCAGCGGAGGATTATTATTTTTTTTCCCCGTGGGAGACGCGGAAGAGCTTCCGCGTCTCCATCCCGCCCCCCTGCCGCCGCCTTATGACATCAGCGTGCCGCGAGGCGCACTGATGTCAGTTTTTCCCCACCGGAGGAGAGAAGCAGGTAAGCGTTCTCTTTTTCTCCAGTGGGGAAAAAAAGGCCAAAACGGCCTCCCCAGATGCCAGGGAGGCATCGATGGAAAGGGGAGGCTCTCCCCTTTCCATCGATGCCTCCCTGGCACCGTTTCCTGGCCATGGATCGCAGCGCGGCTGCGATCCATGGCCAGGAAACTCCTAGGCACCAGGGATCTTCTTTGGGGGGGTCGGCCCCCTTGTAAAAGGGCCACCCCCCCCGGGGGCAATATTTATTTATTTCCACGCTTTTGGGGGGCGATCGCGCCCCCCACATTATAAAAAAAAAGTTTACAAAAATGTAAAACAAAATGGCGGGGGTCGGCCCTTTGAACACGGGCCGACCCCGGGGGGAAAAAAAAAAACGTGTAGTTTTGCCGGGGGGGGGGGGGGGGGGGGCGATCGCCCCCCCAGGGTAAAAAACAGAAAACAAAAACAAATTGTTGGTGGTCAGCCCTTAGGGTGACCATCAATGGGGCCATTTTGTTTTTTATACATGTGTGCTTTGCCAAGGGCAAGCACACATGTATAAAAAAAAAAAAGGTTTGTGACATGAGTGTCTTGTTTTCTCTCTCTCTCTCTCTCTTATATATATATATATATATATATTGATTTTTTTTTTTTTCAGGACAAGCATTGCAGCGCCCATGTGCTGCTTTTCTGACTTGTTGGTGTGTATCTGGGCTTCTAACAACGCCCACCTCACGCCCATCACTACCACTCGTTCGTGGGCTTGCCCTTCAAAAATCCTTTGATTACATTGGAAAATGATTTACTTTTGTCCCTCCTTGGGGAGGTTTTGTTACCGCCTTGGCCATCGCCCCTGGTACATGGCTAATTGCACTTTTGCTGTTACGTTTAACTGCGAGCGAACTTCTTTTCCTTGTTGTTTATCTCTTCACATGATGCTCATGGTGGCCGTGGCGCTGTGAATCGTTTCTCTTATGTGAAAGAGTTTAACTTTCAATTAGCAATTTATGTGGCAAGAAAAGTTGGGTTAGGAGTTTATAACGCTAATAGCTCTAACTCGAGCAGATGCGAGTCCCATTGCATTGTAAATGCTTGTTTTTCTTTTGTGTGTTGTTTTATATTGGTGAACAATTTCACCGCACTCCACGAGGACCGTGATCAAGACTCCTTGGTGAGTTGAAACACGTTGGTGGTTATTGACTGCAATAAAATACCCGTTTATTTGTACCTCGTGGAGTGCAGTGAAATTTTTCGGCATTAGATAATTTCTAGATTGGTCTTCTCTGTCACTGGGCAGTGGAGTGTGCCGCCCAGCAACCCTTCAACCACTTTGTTTCTAAACACACACATATATATATATATATATATATATATATATATACACATATACATATATATATACATATATACATATATATATATGCAATACAAATTGGTTAAAAAGATTGTTGCGCAGCGCACTCCACTGCCGGTGCTCAGTGATGGAGGAGAGCAACCTCGAAAATATTTTGTGAGCAAGAATCTCACCGCACTCCACGAGGTTCAAATTGACATGTTTTATTGCAAGTATAAACAATGAAAGAAAAGAGGGACTCATTTACTGTTATCAAGACTCGGAGTCGAAACACGTACGTGGCTGTTGCTTGCAATAAAATATGCCAATTTGAACCTCGTGGAGTGGGGTGAGAATCTTGTTCACACTATATATATATATATATATATATATATATATACACACACACACACACACACATATATATATATATATATATATATATATACACACACATGTCTTTTCTGTAGTGGCAGTTGCCATAAAGTAGCTGAGTGGATTGGTAAAGGCAAGCGTTACCTGCGCTTTAAAACAAATGTAATGCCAGGGGGACTATGGAGATATGAGTGGCACTTTTGCTGGGTAGTACTGAGGGAATTAGAAGAGGAGGTAATGGGAGGCAGAGCACCAAAAATGACTGTTGCACAGGGTGTGTGGTAAGGTGAAGTAATACATTCTTTTTTCGTTTTTTTCAGTGTTTTCAGAGAATCTGCAGAATTGGAGAAGAAGCGAAGGTAAGGTGACGACATTTCCTGTTGTACACAACAAACATACCTACAAGCAATTTTGTGACTATCTGCCTTCTACGTAGGCTAGTAATTTAGAGGGACAGTTTAGCCAGTTGCAGAGATGGCGTCTCGTTGGATGACTGCTGATCAAGCCCTAGCTCGGGTTATGGAGGACAGTTCTGATGTAGGCTCAGAGACTGAGACAGCAGACACTGAGACAGCATCTGAGGGAGAGGACAATGGGGCAGATTCTGGGAGTGATTTTTCAGTCGGCGGAGTCCCATCTGACGACACCTCTTCCAGTGAGTCTGAAGGAGACAATGACGACATCCGTGCTGTCCCTTCGCAAGCACATTCTGGGCAGCGGGACCACATTGGGTTAGCCGAACCCAGAGAGCACGTGCTTGCTGCCGCAAGCACAGAGAGAGTGCTCTCTTGGCAGCCCCCCTGTTTGGTTCAGCCCCAAATTCCACCTTTTACTGGTGACGCTGGATGTAAAGTCGATACAGCTAACTTTTTGCCAGTCGACTACATCTATCTGTTTTTGGATGTTGACTTTCTTCAGAAAGTTGTGCAGCAAACAAATTTGCGTGCAGACCAATTTCTGAGGGAGTGCGGAGGCACTCAAGGGCCCCGTTCTAGGGCACGCCAGTGGACTCCCACTTCGCTGGCGGAGTTGAAGATATTTTTGGGCCTTACGCTCAAAATGGGGTTAGTGCAGAAACCCACCTTGCAGTCCTACTGGACAACTCGCACGGTTTGGGTAACTCCCATCTTCGCACCATACATGAGCAGAGATCGTTTTTTGCTACTGCAGCGCATGCTGCATTTCAATGACAATTCTGCTGCATTGCCCCGGGACCATCCAGATCATGACAGGTTGTTCAAAATTCGGCCTGTCGTGGAACATTTGTCTGCCAGGTTTCCAGAGATTTATACTCCTGGAAAGAATATAGCAGTCGATGAGTCCTTGATCCTGTACAAAGGACGGCTGCTTTTCAGACAGTACATTGCGAGCAAAAGAGCTCGCTATGGCATAAAGCTGTACATGCTGTGTGAGAGCTCTACTGGCTATGTGTACAGCCTGAGAGTGTATACAGGGAAGGATTCTACCCTAAACCCTGTAGGTTGCCCTCCCGCGTTAGGGGTCACAGGTAAGATTGTATGGGAACTTGTCCAGCCACTTCTTCACAAAGGTTATAAGCTTTATGTGGACAATTTCTATACAGGAGTAGAGCTGTTCAGTGAGCTCTACAAAGCTGGCACTGTGGCCTGCGGTACAGTTCGTTGTAACTGCAAAGGATTCCCGCGGGAGCTTGTTTGCAAGAAGCTCCAGAAATCACAGAGTACTGCATTGCGTTCTAACGAACTGCTCGCAGTCAAGTTCCTAGATAGGCGTGATGTATACGTGCTCACTACAATTCATGATGAGAGCACTTCTCCCATCACGGTTTGGGGTCAGATGGCCGAAGTCCACAAGCCCATCTGTATACTCGATTACAATAAGTACATGGGTGGAGTGGACAAGAACGACCAGGTTCTTCAACCATACAATGCGTGTCGTAAAACTCACACTTGGTACAAGAAACTGTTTACCCACCTGATTCAGATGGCAACATATAATGCGTATGTTGTTTACCGTCAGACAACAACAGGAAGACTCATGACTTTCCTTGACTTCCAGTTGTCTGTAATTGAAAGCCTCACTGCTGTTACAGAAGAAGCAGCAGCCTCCACCTCATATGTTCTGGAGGATGTGGCAAGGCTGCAGGAGCGACACTTTGCTGATCGCATACCTAAAACACCCAAAAAGGATCGTCCATGTCATAGCTGTAAAGTGTGCTTAAAGCATGGAAAGCGGCAGGAGAGTCGGTATTACTGTCCCCAGTGTCCATCACAACCAGGCCTCTGTATCCCTACTTGCTGTACGTTGTATCATACTAAAGCAAAGTTCTGGGAAATCGAATGAGGTTGAGCTGCTGTTGGGTAATCCTTTCAGTGGCAGTGCATGGATACCGAACGTCCATGGGCCACTGCTTCGTTAGGCAAGGAGCCACAGAATTTTACTTCATCATGGACTTCCTTTTGCCGTGGTCGGTGTTCTGTTCAATTAACATGCATTTTCTTCCCCCTACTGCATATACTAGTGGACAGAACATATGCCACATTGCCACGGAGCACCCTTTCTTCACCTGCATGTCTACCTTACTTTCAACGGTAGATATGCTCTCTCAGTTCGAGGAATCACTTTGTGCGGCATACTTGGAAACCCCCAACTTGCTTCCACAAACTAGTATAGGTTCACTTGGCTATTATACAGGATTAGCCAGGACTCTGATGAGAACAGAGACATGGATGGGTAAGGAAAGCTTATGGTAGGAGTGCCTTCACAGGGTTATTGCACAGGTAGAAGGCAGATAGTAAAGGTAGTACAGATGTACATCATCTACACCTATGGATTCAAACCCATTGGTGCCATCCCAGCACTGAAGGAGAATGACTTGTATAGGTCAGTGTTTGACCTGCTTTTCATGTTCATCCTCCATCAGAACTTAGTAGATGTTCAGTTTGCTGTATAAGTGCATTATAGTCACATCACTGCACATAATGTTGGCTGGGACATATGCTACGTTCTCATGGACTCCCCTATGTACCAAACACTACCCTTTTCCATAGCCTATGACCTTCTCTTTAGGGAACATCATGAGAAATCCCCAGCATGACTCCCTTAGTTTCAAAGGTAGATATGCTCACTCAGTTCGAGGAATCGCTTTGTACGGCATACTCGGACACCCCCAACTTGCATCCACAAACTGGAAGGAGTTGGATTTAGCACAGAGAGTGCGTTAAAGGCGCATGAAAAACATGTCTTCCTAAGCCTCAGGTGGCTGTCACAGGAGTCATTAGTAAAGGTTTGTTACGCATTCATTTGGTAATGTTAAGGAAGAAGGAGGCAGTTAGCCTATGACCTTCTCTTTAGGTAACAGCATGAGAAATCCCCAGCATGTCTCCCTTAGTTTCAAAGGTAGATATGCTCACTCAGTTCGAGGAATCGCTTTGTACGGCATACTCGGACACCCCCAACTTGCATCCACAAACTGGAAGGAGTTGGATTTAGCACAGAGAGCGCGTTTAAGGCGCATGAAAAACATGTCTTCCTGAGCCTCAGGTGGCTGTCACAGGAGTCATTAGTAAAGATTTGTTACACATGCATTTGGTAATGTTAAGGAAGAAGGAGGCAGTTACTTGACAGGTGGTAAAATGTAGTCAAACTTATTCCGTTCTGTGGCGTGTGAATGTGATGGGCCCTTGTCTGGCAGCGGTAAGTTAATGTGAGTGCAGTGATTGGTTGGATTGGGCCCTTGGCTGGCGATATGAAAGGGTTGTTTGTTGTGCGTGAATGGCGTGTGAATGGATCATAAAGAGGTTGGTGCCTGGACGCAGCTTTATGGCCCACCTTCAGAAGGCTTGGTTTCAATATTCAGATACTTTGATAAGTAATCATGCTTTGAAACCATAATTTCTGGAGGTGCTAAAACCAACCAGTGTGAGTGGTGGGTTAACTTTAACAAACTAGTACCAGGGGAGTCCAAGGGTGCAGGACTTGCATGGCTCTCACCAGTTTTCCTTCACCCAGAATCCCCTTGAAATTACATTATGTGCTTAAAAAACACATTTTCCTTGCATTCCAATGAGCAGAAGTCCAGGGATCTGCAGGGATCCTCAAAATTCCTACCACCCAGTGTTTCCCCACTTGTCCTGATAAAAACACAACCCCGCTTGTGTGCCTGCGCCTAGTGCCTGCTTCAGGAATGAATCACTCCAGGGTTAACAGTAGACCTCAAGCAAGGACTACCATTGACCCTTGTGTGATCCATTCCTGTCGCAGGCGCTAGGCCTACCCACACAAGTGAGGTATCATTTTTATCGGGAGACTTGGGGGAATGCTGGGTGGAAGGAAATTTGTGGCTCCTCTCAGATTCCAGAACTTTCTGTCACCGAAATGTGAGGAAAACTTGTTTTTTTAGCCACTTTGAGGTTTGCAAAGGATTCTGGGTAACAGAACCTGGTCAGAGCCCCGCAAGTCACCCCATCTTGGATTCCGCTAGGTCTCTAGTTTTCAAAAATGCACAGGTTTGGTAGGTTTCCCTAGGTGCCGGCTGAGCTAGAGGCCACAATGTACAGGCAGGCACTTTGCAAAAAACAGCTGTGTTTTCTGTCAAAAAATGGGATGTGTCCACGTTGTGTTTTGGGGTATTTCCTGTCGCGGGCGCTAGCCCTACCCACACAAGTGAGTTATCATTTTTATCGGGAGACCTGGGGGAACATAGAATAGCAAAACAATTGTTATTGCCCCTTATCTTTCTCTGCATTTTTTCATTCCAAATATAAGAGAGTGTGTAAAAAAATGTCTATTTGAGAAATGCCCTGCAATTCACATGCTAGTATGGGCAACCCGGAATTCAGAGATGTGCAAAAAACCACTGCTCCTCAAAACCTTATATTGAGCCAATTTTGGAAATGCAAAGGTTTTCTTGATACTTATTTTTCACTCTTCATATTTCAGCAAATGAATTGCTGTATACCCAGTATAGAATGTAAACCAACTGCAGGGTGCAGCTCATTTATTGGCTCTGGGTACCTAGGGTTCTTGATGAACCTACAAGCCCTTTATATCCCCGCAACCAGAAGAGTCCAGCAGACATAACGGTATATTGCTTTCAAAAATCTGACATCGCAGGACAAAATTACAGAGTAAAACAGAAATAAAAATGGCTGTTGTTTTCAGCTCAATTTCAATATTCTTTTATTTCAGCTGTTATTTTCTGTAGGAAAACCTTGTAGGATCTACACAAATGACCCCATACCGAATTCAGAATTTTGTCTAGTTTTCAGAAATGTTTAGCTTTCCGGGATCCAGCATTGGTTTCATACCCATTCCTGTCACTAACTGGAAGGAGGCTGAAAGCACCAAAAATAGTAAAAATGGGGTATGTCCCAGTAAAATGCCAAATTTGTGTTGAAAAATGTGGTTTTCTGATTCATGTCTGCCCGTTCCTGAAAGGTGGGAAGATGGTGATTTCAGCACCAGAAACCGTTTGTTGATGGCATTTTCAGGGAAAAAACCACAAGCCTTCTTCGGCGGCCCTTTCTTACAATTTTTTTGGGAAAAAACGAAATTTTCACTGCATTTTGGCTAATTTCTTGGTCTCCTCCAGGGGAAACCACAAACTCTGGGTACCATTATAATCCTTAGGATGTTGGGAAAAAAAGGACGCAAATTTGGCGTGGATAGCTTATGTGCACAAAAAGTTATGAAGGCCTAAGTGCGAACTACCCCAAATAGCCAAAAAAGGGCTCAGCACTGGGGGGGGGGGGGGGGGGGAACGGCCCAGCAGCTAAGGGGTTAATTTATCTTTTTTTTTTTTTTCTTTTTTTTAAACTTAAACTAATTCTCATTACTATACATTAATCCAACCACAGCTCCCTCTCTTTGAGAGCAATATTTCTTGTCTTCCTGTCTGCATCTCCACTGTTTGACAGCTCTCTCTCACTGCGAGCAGAGTGTTTGCTGTGGCTTAGTGGCAGCTGTAAAGCTGCACAGCCAAGCCACAGCAAACAGCTATGTCCTGTGGGTGGGCGCCTTGGGACATAGCAGGAGCGGGCCCGGGGGGGTGGGAGAGAAGTTCCCCAGGACAATTACTTTCTCGACAAGAGGGGCCATGAAGCCACTCTCCAACTGAAATAGCCCTGGTGAGGTGGTGGTCCCGAAGGCTGCGGGGTCAGAAACAGAACAATTTTTCTTTTTTAATGTTTGCCCGGGGAGATGGTGGTCCCCGGGGATGCGGTGGGGCCGGGCAGCACCCCCACATTCTTTCACTGCAAGGCCCCAGGGATGTGGGGGGCCCCCTGCAAATAATTACAGAACTGCCCCGGAGAGGTGGTAGTCTCTGGGAGGCCACGTGGCAACCCACATTTTTTTTTTTACTGCAAGGCCCCGGAGAGGTGGCGGTACCCAGGCCTGGGAGGGGGGGGAAGGGGTTGGACACACATGGCCCCCTGCACATAATTACTGAATTGCCTCAGGGAAATAGTGGTCCCCAGGGCTGAAGCAGGGGGGCAACCACCGTGTATTTAATAACATCGATCCTCAGGGCAATGCCCGTGGGATTTGGCCCACCCGGGAGCCTCAGAATTAACGAGCGCAGGAACCTGCTTTAATTTTTGTTTTTTTACATTTTCCCTTGATCTGCCACGAGTCGCAGCAAAAAGTAAAAAAAAAAAAAAAAAAAATGATTGTTAGCTCTGGCGGGGTGCCCCAGCATTAGATCTAAGGGGTCAGAGTGACTACCTGGACCCCTTTTTTTTTTTTTTTCTCCTTTTTTTGTGGGACTCGGCTGGAGCTGAGTCCCAAGATGGCGGCGAACACTTCCTGGTTTGAAGTGTTGGCAGCCAATCAGAGCTGTTTATTTTCCTGCACAAGCTTTTCATTATTCACAAAGTTGTCAAGGCCAGAGATATACAAATTTATTTTCCCTTTATTATCTTCAAAACTACCAGATGGATTTTCACCAAATAAGCGTAAGCACAATCTACGTACCAAAAGCTAGCTTTCTGACACATTTGGTGTAATTCCGCCTGTTGGTTCGGGCTGCAGCTGTGTCTAAAGGTCCTATGGGAATTTACATCGGAAACCCAATGTTTTTGACCCTCTCCCCTTTTCTCAACCTTGCTTGACGGATCACCTGGAAGCTTTCTGTGCTCAACAAGAATCACTTGCACACCTTTTTTGGGAAACTTTTGTGAAGATTCGTCAAATGGTGCCAAAGATATAGGCAAGTCAAAAACGCCTTTTCTATGGAAACATGGTCCTAGCTATAACTACCTAATGGAGACCACCACTAGGTTTTATATATATATAGCACAGAATAAAAGAAACCAAGAAAAGGCAAATATAGTGATTTCGCGGCTAAGGTTGTTGTGGTAAGGTGTTGAAATGTGTTTGTCAGCTTGAGTTGAAAAAACAATTCATGATAAACCTAGCAGTAAGGAGTTTATACCTATTGTCAAGGAAGCCAGCCACATTCCTATAAAACAGTTGCATGACAGAGCACTTCTAATGAGTCTTGAAGATTGACAGGAATATGATATTGAAGATTTGGTATCACAAAAACAAACTGATATGGATCGTTGCAAATCCAGAGCTTTGAAATCTAAGTCTAACTTTATGCCTCAAGTCAAATAATGTTGACATACAAAAATCAACTAGTGAGAAGTCCAATTTGAATAAAGAGGAGTTACAAACATTATATGATGTAAGGAGTGTCAAATATATTATGATCAAAGAACCTGACAAGGGCAGGAATGTTGTAGTAATGAACAATACAGATTATGATAATGAGGCACATCAGCAACTTAACAATAGAATGAATTATGCCAAGGTTGAGGCAGTGGAGTTTAAGGAATTAAAAGTTATGATTAAAAGTAAACTATGCATGCATGTTGACCAACAACTTTTTGACACTGAGGAATTCAACTATCTATGGGTAGAGAATACTAAGGCCCTCATTCCGACCCTGGCGGTTTGAAACCGCCAGGGTGGAGGGCAACGGAAGCACCGCCAACAGGCTGGCGGTGCTTTCAGGGCTATTCTGACCGCGGCGGTAAAGCCGCGGTCAGAAAAGGGGAACCGGCGGTTTCCCGCCGGTTTTCCCCTGGCCCAGGGAATCCTCCATGGGGATTCCGACCCCCTTCCCGCCAGCCTGTTCCTGGCGGTAAAACCCGCCAGGAACAGGATGGCGGGAACGGGTGTCGTGGGGCACCTGGGGGCCCCTGCACTGCCCATGCCAGTGGCATGGGCAGTGCAGGGGCCCCCTAACAGGGCCCCACCATGATTTTCACTGTCTGCTATGCAGACAGTGAAAATCACGACGGGTGCTACTGCACCCGTCGCACACTTGCAAATCCACCGGCTCCATTCGGAGCCGGCTTCCTGGTTGCAGGGGCTTTCCCGCTGGGCCGGCGGGCGATCTTCTGGAGATCGCCCGCCGGCCCAGCGGGGAAGTCAAAATGACCCCCGCGGTCATTTTACCGCGGTGCGGTCTTTGGGCGGTTTCCGCCGGACTCAGAATGAGCCCCTAAATCTCCTGTAAACAAATGAGATCATGAGAGATCCAGACTACTATATGTTAACCATGGATGTAAACAGTTTATATACCAATATAGAACAAAAATGTGTATTAGTTGCAGTAAGATATTTTTGTACACTAAACCAGCAAGTTTATCACACTCTCGGATGTTGATTGATCTGGTGGAAACTGTACTTACAAACAACTTCTTTCTGTATCAGAATGATTTGTACCATCAGCTGTGGGGCAGTGCATGGGGTCCAGGTTTGCTCCCTCCTGAGCCAACCTATTCCTGGGTTGGTATGAGAGGGAGCATGCCTGGACTGGATCATGGTATGAGAGTAATCAACTAATCTATTGGGGTCAGTACACAGATGATATTTTGTAATCTGGAAAGGTGACTTGAAGGATCATATGGCTTATCATGCCTTTCTTAATGACAATTGCTGGTATCACACTTAACTTTGAAGACAGTAAGACACCAATGTGTTTTCTTGCTCTATAAAGGTATGTAGACTATAATAAATTAGCATCAAGAATGTTCAGGAAACCAACCTAAGCTAATTCCGTTTTACATGCATAGTCAGGACATCTCAGGTGGCAGATTAATATTCCATTTGGCGAGTATCTAAGGGCCAAAAGGAATTGCAGTTTGCAACATGAATATGAGAAACAAGTTACTGATAGCATCCACAAGATTTCTGAAAAGAGGGTAAGATTATACCAACTTGATGTATGGTAATCTGGAGCACAAAGCAGATAATCAAAGTCAAGATAATTCAAATACAAATTCTCAAGTCACAGATTTCTTAGCAGTGTTCCTTTTTTATATATAAATAGACAAAGTATAAAAATACTACATCATTTATGTTAAAAATTCCGGAATCACAGTAGTTGTCTCTGTATCCTGCACACAATTAATATGATGTACAAACAGCCAACCCATTTTTTATATTAAAAAAAAACTTCAGGGATGTTAAGGCACAGAAAATAATATATAACATTTAGAGACGAATTTCAATAAATAGCTAGAAAAAAGACTGAAATTTGACATTCATTGCGCTAAAAGCAACAAAAAAATAAGCACAAGAAAAAAAAAAGAATGATTACTGTAATGTGACCCAATTGAAGAAATAGAAAAGAAACAAAACAAGTGACCAAAAACCAACATACCACACCAAGAAACCGCATGAGGGGATGACCAAAAAAGAGACTGAAGACACAAATAATTGTTGCAACCCAAACAAGTGAATGCTAAAAAGTACCTACTAAAATCCAAACACCACTCTCAACAAAAGAAAATGCCCAAACAAAGAAAAAAAAAATCTATTAAATTGAACAAAATACCAAAATCTGTCAGTTGGTAGTCCTCAACAAACAAAGAGTTGAGAACATGGGTCACTTGCAATTCTGTTAAAAAGAGAACAAGGTATTAAATATGAATATGAATTAAATAATTAAATATGTCAATTATAGGAGAACAAGAAATTGAAAAATAGCCTACCAAAAAGAGAAATCTCCTTCATAAAATCATTGAAAGTCGATAACAAATCATGTCAGGAAGATAAATGATTTTTGAAACGCGAGGAATAGATAACATGGGCCACAGCAATATGTCAGAGAAAATCACTTAATAAAAGGTTAAGTGTTAAAAAAAAAAAAAAAAGAGAAAGATACAACAAAATGAAAGACCAGAAACGCAATACTCTATATGTTGCTATGTGTAAGAACCAAATTTTAACAAAATACAAATGATTCAGACATGTCCCAACATCTAGGCGGCTAGCCAAAAATCATGTATGAGGACACAGGTTAACAGGAAAAAGTGGCAGCAGCAATAACTTGTATTCCACAAGTCAAAAATTCTCAAGCAGGACATTCACCTACCAAGTATTATAGTCTAATCAAAGATTTTACCTCCTATAAATATGTCCGAGCCTGATCAAGTTAAGCTATTGGGGTTAAAAGTTGTTGCTAAGTTGACCAACTGAGCCAAAATGCTTTAACTTGTGAAAAACAGAAATGCAAAAACATTTATTTGTTCATTCTAATCTAAGATTTGGCAAAAAGCAAAATGTTTCAAAGAAAGTTTATCACACGGCTACGTCCCATACCAATATGTAATGATACTCAAGGTGCAAATATCTCATTGTTATGACAGGCCAGGTTAGATCAAAAGCATAACCTATTGATAATCTCAAACCAAAAACACTAAACATTGCACACTGTCCCGTACCCACAGTGGTCTAAGAAAGTATAAAACGAAAACCATGGTAACTAAGTAGGATAAAATAAAAGAACACACAAATTGTATACCTAGGCCGCAAACCACTATCTACATTGCAGTCAGCAGGTATGTCCTAATGTTTGAGAATCACATCAATAGAACGCTCATGTATGACAAAAACATCAAGAATCATGTTCTTTTTCTTTCAAATAAACTTTTGAGTAAGGATTTCAGTTTCTTCCCAGTCAATAAATCCAACTATGAGCAATTGCATATAGATTAGTTCAAATTCATAAGATCAAGTTAAGAAATTACTTTAAAGACAAACCTTCTAGAACTAACATTGCAATTACAGAGACTATTGACTGTGAATACAGAATTCATGGTGTTGTTGACATATATACAATACTTTTCTTGACAGAGCAAAATGTTGTAGAGTGTTCTATTGATGTGAAACTCAAACATTTGGACAAACCTTCTGACTGCAATGTAGATAGTGGTCTGCGGCCTCGGGCTACTTTCAATCCCCCCTCTACTTCGGTAAAAAGTATGGACCTCTTCCAAAAACTGGTAATAAAGGATCTATTCAAATTAGAGGAGAACTCTAGGAAAATACATGGTTTCTACCATGCTAACTTGATGCCACTTCAGTGTAAATCCTTAAATGTTTTGATGAGGGATAAAAATATCATCATCAAGGAAGCTGATAAGGGGGGGCAATATTGTGGTCCAGAACAGACAGGATTATGTGGCAGATATCAATAGACAATTGGATGATTGTTCAGCATATATCAATGTGCCCTCCAATCCTTTGCCTGAATTGTCCAAATACATTTCTGCTCTCACTTTAGAGGTAGAGGGATGATTGCCTAATTACAGATTTAGAGTTAAAAAAATTATATCAGGAGTTTACCACATTCAGATGTATGTACATATTACCTAAAGTACACAAACCTGGGGCTTTACCTTGGGACATCCCATCATCGCTGGTATTAATTCACCTATGGAGAAGATTTCTGAGTTCATAGATGATTTCTTACAACCGTACATTGTTAATTTACCTCTGAACTTGCATGATACCCCAGATCTACAAAATAAACTTGTACATATGGACTTCACAGAGAAAATGACATTTGTTACATTAGATGCCAATTCTTTATACATGTGCATCTGGAAGAGAAACGTTTTCTTGGCGGTAAATGTTTTTGGGTGGAACCGGAAGGCCACTCTTAGAACATACAAAGATGTTACTTAGTATAGGAAGTCTTGTCCTGGACAAATATTTTTTATTTCTGATTAGAAACTGTATAAACAAACCTTTGTAGATCGTGTGTAGCTGCCCTATCTGATAACATTCTGTTTTGGGGCAGGTATATTGATGATATTTTTCTTATTTGGGCAGGGCCAAACACCTGTGGACTTCCACTTCACTTGAGGAGTTGAAGTTATTTTTAGGCCTTACGCTCAAAATGGGGTTAATACACAAATTAAGCTTGCAGTCCTACTGATCTACTCGCATGGTTTAAGTAGCACCCATCTATGTACCGTACATGAGCAGAGAAAGGTTTTTGCTGGTGCATCGCAATCTGCATTTCAATGACAAGTCTACTGCATTGTCCCGGGACCATCCAGAACATGACCGGTTATTCAAAATTCAATCCATCATGGAACATTTGTCTGTCTGATTTCCAGAGATTTATACTCATCGAAAGAATAGAGGCAATCTTGAGATTTTCATATGCTGGATATCAAAGGGACTTCAGGCTGGTGTGTCATGCATGGATCCCACAAGGCTTTCTTACCCAGACTCCTTGCAATCTTCAAAGAAAGAACCACACATTTCCTACAACCAGGTGTTCCCACAAGTCTCCTGATAAAAATGGTATTTCACCTAAGTGGGTAGGGCTAGCTCCTGGAAAAGGGCAGGGTCCAAGATGCAATGTGGCAACATCCACAAAAGGGATAGCTGCAGTTTTTGGGCCTGGGCTCGGCTACCACCCAGGGAAACCTACCAAACCTAGGTATTTCTGAAAACTAAATATCCAGGTGAGTACAGGTTGGTGAGCCTCTCATTTATCCCACAAATGTTTCTTACCCACAATGCCCTGCAAACCTCAAAATCACACCTTTTCCATGCATTTCTGTGATGTTTTCTTTTAGGATCTGAAGGAATCCACAAAAGTCTTACCACCTAGCATTCCCCTACTTTTCCCAATAAAAATGCTGCCTCTTGTTTGACTGAGCCTAGGGTCGATGGCAGGAACTGATCAAACCAAGGTCAATGGGAGTCTCTGCAAAGGGACACTCATTGACATTGGTTTGATTTGTTTCTTTTGCAGGCACTAGGCCTACTCACACAAGTGAGAAACCATTGTTACTGGGAGAGTTGGGGGAAGTCCTGGTGGATGAACATGTGTGGCTCTTCACAGATTCCAGAACTTTACATAACAGAAATGTGAAGATGTTATTTTTAGTTAAAGGTAGAGGTTTGTGGGAATTCTGGGTAAAAAAATAAACCTGGTGAGAGCCACACCAGTCACCCTACCCTGGATACCCTTAGGTGTCTAGTTTATAAAAATGTAGCAGTTTGCTAGGTTTTCTTGGATGCCGGCTCATCTAGGGTCCGAAATCTACAGCTATTCACACTGGGAAAAAGTGTCAGTTTCCAGTGGAATAATCTGCTGCATCAGTGTTGCTTTGTGGCTCTTTTTCTGTCTCAGGCACCAAGTCTATCCACACAAGTGAGGTACCATTTTTATCTGAAGACTTGTCGGAGCACAGAATAGTAGGACATTTGTTATTACCTACTAGATTTTGCTGTGTTTGTGCCTTTCAAATGTAAGCCAGTGTATAAGAAAGAAAAGATTTTTTAAAAACTACCCTCTAAATCATTTGCTAGAACAGGTTCAGAGATGTATAAATAACCACTGCTCAAACTCCATATCTTGTGTTCATTTCAGGAAATAGGTTTCCTTGATATCCATTTTCAACGCTACAAATTGGTTTATACTCTGTACTCAATGAAATACCATTGTATGGTGCAGCTCAGTTGTTTGCTCTGGGTACCTTGGAATCTTGGAGAACCTAGAAACCCTATATATATTCCCAAAACCTGAAGGGTCTAACGGATGTAATGGTATATTGCTTCTGTAAATTCACAACTGTGACAAAAGTTACAGATGAGAATATCACGAATGGCCTTTTTTTCCTACTCATTTCTTTATTTTAAGATTTATTTTTCTTTGGGAAAACCCTGAGGGATCGACACATGACCCCTTGCTGAATTTGGAATTTTACCTTTTTTCAGAAATCTATAGCTTTTCTGGATGCCTTATGCTTTCCAACACAAACTAGATTGAGAGCACAAAAAATAGGTAAAACAGGCTACAGCTCTGAAAAATGTCAAAACATGGTACAAAACAGGTTGACTCAGCTCTGCATGTCCCTGAAACTTCAGAAGATGGTGACTTTAGCATACACCAAACTGTGTGGTGGTGGTGGAGAGGGGGGGGGGGGAGTGGCGGAAGAGGGGTGAAAAAAAAAAAAAAAAAAAAAAAGACTTATCCGGGGCACTTCCTTGCTATTTCAAAAAAAAAATATATATATAGTTTGCTATATATTGCCTATTTTCTCAGTCCCGTTCAGGAGAATCCACAAACCCTGGATACCTTCAGAGTCCTCAGGATGTTGGAAAAAAGGACATGTATTTGGGTGTGGATACCTCATGTGGAAAAAACGCATGGAGCCCTAAGCACAAACTGCCAAAAAAAGCCACAAAAAAAAAAAAAGAAAAAAAAGGAGTGCAGCACTGGGGTTGGCGGGGAGAC
Source organism: Pleurodeles waltl (assembly GCF_031143425.1). Taxonomy (NCBI): domain Eukaryota; kingdom Metazoa; phylum Chordata; class Amphibia; order Caudata; family Salamandridae; genus Pleurodeles; species Pleurodeles waltl. Next base: position 724,936,798 of record NC_090444.1, on the reverse strand, counting down.
GACAGTTACGAGGTTAATAGATTATGGTGTCATTGAGGGGTGTGGCCTGTAAAGCCAAGATGGCAGACACACTGTAAAGAGGCTCTGCACACCTAACCCCGTTATCCTGCAAGTCTCCTGCAGTCCAGAGTTATTCACAGTCGGAGACTGCCCTGCCTTGCTCCTGGCCTCGCAAGGTGCCGACTGCTGCTGCGATTTGGACAAGTGTTCAGGCATCTGAAGACTGCACTTTGCAGCAGGCTGGGTCCTCACCATCAACAGCCATCGTGAGGCAGAGCCCAAGCACTGCAGACAGCCCACTGACAGTCAGACCGAGGTCGTAGATCAGGAAACAAACGTCCCAGATGAGCAGGAGTCTGAATACATGCTTGCGCTATGAACCAACTGGGTCCGATGCACTGGGTTTGCACTTCGCAGTGAGCAGCAACAGTACTATAAAGGTCAGCACTGCTGGCACTGATAACAACTGCCAACACTGAGAACTAGCATTCACCTTCACTCATTGAGAAATAGATGGGGGGGGGGGGGGGGGGAGGGAGAAGGAGGACCCTAGGATCCTGTGACAAGGGTTGAGTGGCCCTGCTCTCCTGTCTTCATTGAGCCGCATAGAGGTAGTGGGAGGATCCGGGGATTGGATCTTCACCCACCAAGCTAGATGCATTTTACACGCTGGGATGCAGGGCTGCCCAAAACAGTAGATTCCCTCACACTTACATTGACTGCCTGAACTGGTCAAACTCTGCTCCTGAGGCAGACATGAGTGAGCAGCTGCGGTAGGGACAAAAAGTCATACACTGGGCAGTCTTAAATCCTACTGCTCCGCCAGCCATCTATTGTCCTGCACCACCCTGTGGCTATGTCCCCACTACTGGACAATGCCTCTTAATTAAACTTACACTCGGCGGATACTAAGCGACATACTGGAGGTGCTGCTCTGTGTGGCTCCTGCAGTACTAATCACTATTAAGCCTCCATTACCTGGACTGTGCGGCATTGTGATTACCCTTGATGGTCTCCAAATCCTGTGCATCTGGTTTCCTGCTCTGACTCAACTTTTCTTTGGCTCCCCCTGCGCTGAAGACTGAACCACTGGATCCCGCTTCAACACATCACATGATTGCGGTGATTCCACTACCTGCTCCCAGCTCACCACACTGGGCTGCTTGTGCTATGATACCCCAGAAATACCTAGGTAGCTTCAAGCGGGCCCTCAAGAGAGTGGGAGCACCTACCTTAATCGGTAGATCTACACAAGTCACAACTCCATGGGGTACCTACGCTCATCCACCCACACTGAACCTTTGTGCATCTCAGAGGTGAACATCGCAGCAAAAAAATATCTAAACTCTTCGGAACTCCTGAATCATTCATCCTCCCTCGAAGATAAACTGGACACCGGACTAGAGGCGACTGAACACACTAGGATTCCTCTACAAACAAAGATAGACAACGTGGCCAGCCAACTCACAATGCTCCTTGCAGACCATCACAAACTAGCATAAAGAGTTGGCGTAGCAGAGTAGACTCATGGACTTAACCAGCATTGCAGTGCATGGAGTCTTCCTTACAAACCCTGGCGGAACGGGTCCAAACACTGGAGAAAAGAAAGGAGTATATGGAGGGACGATTGAGGAAGAACATATGCATGGTGGGCATCCCGGAAGGGAAATGATGCAGCCACTTCTGTGGAGAAACACCTACGTGACCCAATACCCTCAACTGCCCTGTCACAGATCTTCTCTGTAGAAAGAGCACTGTATTATGACAAGAAAACACCAACCAGGTTCTGGCCCCCGTCCGCTGGTTATCGGCTTCCTCCACTATCGGGACAGAGATGCCACCCCCCACGAAACAAAAAAAAAATACACTGAACTGTAAGCGGACAATGCTCATGTCATGTTTTTTCCCCAGACTACACAAGTGTAGTACAGTGCCAACAGAACTTCTTTCTTGCAGTAGAAAGCTGACTCCATGATTTGGACGTCCATTACTCACTCCTATTCCCATCATAGCTGCATGGGGTCGCAAATGGAACCACACACTTCTTTAACTCCCAAGAAGCTGCATGGGAATGGTTGGAAGTGAATGACATCCAGGTACCCTGGAGTTAGCCGCCAGAGAGGGACGTCGCTGCAGGTGTAAACCTAGGGTACACCATTCTCCGACCCCCAATGCTGCCACTGACTTTCAACAAATGATCGCAGAGCACAAGCAAGCAATACAGCAGGCAGTGGCTGCAACTATGCAACAGTCCAGTCCAGATGAAGCATCGCCCCAATCCTCAAGCCATGAAAGCTCTACTGCCACTTGGCCCTCCAGACTAGAGAAGGAAACCCTTCCAGTCCTAACTCCCCAAATAGCGATTATTCTTGTGTGACCCGTTTTACATGCCTTACAGTAATCCAGAGTAACCACTACTGCAATATCTTGCCTGTGATTACTTAAACAAATCCCCTATCTTTAAAGAGGGGGGCTTCCTGTGCATACGTCACCACCATGCTCAAATGGCACATGCGAGCAACAACTATACAATACATGTTACATGCGGTTTGTTATTAATGTACATGGATGATATTTACCGCTGGCATAGACTTTTCAAGTGGGATTCCCAGGCTCTTATTGCTAAGTCCTTTCCCTCCCCCCTTATAGACACTCTTACTGCTTGTTGGACACACACAAATTTCCAGTGTGGGTGGGCACTCGTTTGTGATCTGCTCATGTGGTGTTTATTGTTTTTCTTTTTGTTTGATATGCGTTTACTGATAATATCATTTCAAGGAACAGAGCTCACACGTAGCCTCTTCTCTCATGACATGCTATCACTGTGCCCATGCAGTACGTTAGATCTGCACTATGCATTTAATACCTACTATCATACCCGCAGGCAACATGATGCACATTAAAGTAATAACCTGGAATCTGCACAGTATTCAAACCCCTGCACGTCGCTACGCTACCTACTCTTAAGCAACAATCTGCGCATATTGCATTTCTCCAAGAATCCCACCTGACAATCTGAGAGGTGACTGACTAAACTACAGCGCTGCTGCAACAGGCAGGTCTTTACCACCGATTACTCCTCCTTTGCCTGCAAGGTACTAATTTGGATCAGACAGACGGAGGAGCTGGTGACAGACCCAGAAGGCCGATACATATTTATAAAGTGCAGACTAGTGTGTTGCCACTTACTCCTTGGCAACATATATGCCCCTAATACTGAACAAACATCATTCCCCAATGCTCTATCGGGGGTCTTGTCCCACTGCAATGGACTCCAGAGATTAATGGGTGGTGATTTTAATAGTGTCCTGGATGGTTCTTTTCCACCTCCCCCGTGAGTAGTCGCTTCTCCTAATACGCAAACATTTGGCGAATGGCTGCTAAATTGTCACCTCACTGACGTGTGGTGTCTTTGCAATGCCATCACCAAGGAGTACTTCTTTTACTCAGCACTGCATCGCTTGCATGTTTGGATAGACAGTCTGGTTAGCACACCAGATGTCATTCAGTCCATCACCCACACTGACTACCTAGGCTGCACTCACTCAGACTACAATCCCCAATACCTTCAAACTGTCTGGGACACAAGACCTACCCCCATATCTAATCGGTGTCTGCAACCTGCAGCATTGAAAGACCCGCTGTTTCGTTCATCTGTTGCCTCAGCCACGGACAACTATTTTGACCCCAATGATGGCACTGCAGGCACAAAGTTGACAGAATGGGATCCATTTAGGCTGACACTGCATGGACACTGTATTGGGCTAAACTGAAACATACGTAGACACCTAGACAAGAACCTAACGCACGTTGAAGGAAAATGTTTATGAGCCAAAACGAAAGCAGCTCATGACTCACATTGTAGATCTCTGCTGGCGGAGGTACAATAACATAAATCACTAGTAGAACTATTACGTTGCCTGAATTAAGTTGCCCACTCGGCCAAGACTCACACTGCAGCTGACAAAGCAAACACACTCCTAGCATGGCTAATATGGAAAGACCAACCCCAATGCCACATTACAGCACAGGGATCAACTACTGGCAGTCTACTTTACATACAACATGCAATCCAAGGTGAGCTGGTACATCATTACCCTACATTATATCAGTCAAATTCTATTGCAATTCTGGAAGAATTCACCCCCTTTTTGAACACTGTGCCCCTTCTGAGCACTATGCAGGAACAGTGGATGTTTGCAGATGAGCCTATAATGCCTTTGAGATACAGGACGTCATGCACGCTTTAGCCAGTGGGAAAATCCCGGGTCCTGACAGCCTGCCCGCAGAATTTTATAAACCATAAGCCCCCACTCCTGGTGCCTTTATTACACACTATGTATGAGGAGTTCCTATTGGCTTTCCGCCTTTCCAATTCCCTCCATGAAAGCACTCCTCATTCCGCTATCAAAGCCGGACAAAGATTTCGAAGCCCTAGTCTTATATAAACCACTAACACTGCTCAATTCCGATTGCAAACTTCTGGTGAAAATGTTAGCAGATCGGCTGGCACAGCTAGTTCCTGCCTTAGTACACCCTGACCAGAACAGGTTTGTTCCAGCCCATAACACCTCCATTAATTAAAAATATATATATATATATTTTGTGTCCTTGAGCATGAGGCAGGGCTCCACGCTGGGAGATCTTTACAGAGATGGGACACTGATGGAAGAGAATGGCCTCCCCCGAGACACTTCTTCCTACACAACTATCATTGGGGCACTGAGACAGGTGTGGTGTGACATGACAAATGAGCCACAACCACGTCTCACCATACAATACCTTCATGTGATGGATCATGGCAGTGACCTCATTCGCTAGCTAGGAAACTCCCTGTGTATGCACACTGCGCCCTCGCTTGCACCTCTCCTGGCTCACTGAGAAAATGACCCAAGCTGTTCTTGCACCGACATAGTGGGGTGCCTATGGGGGGTAAACCTTAGGACCACATCTCAATGTATTGACCATGGCCTTTTACTAAAGACTCATTACCTCCAGGTGGAAATCACTTGACCCTCCGTCCTTTATAGCCTGGGTCCAGTCATTAGCGGCGTAGGTGGAGTGTGTAGCCACAACATAGGGAAGACAGACTAGGGCTTCGCAAATACCCCATAACCACTAACTGGGACACCATCATGGCTGACATACACAACACCCTTCACGATCCCGTCATGTCATCTCGAGACACACCAAGAGTAGAAGAGCCACCTGTGCCCCTCCCTGTGGAGGCGTAGGGAGAAGCCAGTATTGATACTGTGCACTTAATTCCAGAACACATCCAAACAATAGAGCACAACACCATCTCTATACAACAGTCCTTCATGTCGCCTGCAGTGTGAATGTACGTAATTATTTGTTATGCTATTACTGTTCCGCAGTTCTTATCAAAATTGTTCTTTTCAAGTTTGCTTATGTAATATTCTGTTTATTTCTGACACTTATATCATCCCATGATCAGAATGCACCCCTGCTCCGGCTTATGCTTCTAAATCGCATCGTCACATTTCATTCAATAGTTGGATGAACACAAGTACTGAACTGTAACTAACGTCGATGCAATGTTGAAATTTGGTGATACTTCTGTTTGCAAAATGTAAGAATGAAAAAACACAATAAAACAGATTTAAACAAAGAAAAATAGATCATGGTGTCATTAAATGGACTTGCATGGTTCAAAGAGTAGACAAAGCCACATTTCATGGATAAAAGTTGTAAGATAAATGTCACACATTGCAAATATAATTCAGAAACAGCACATACTCCTAATAACCACCGAAACACTGCTTTTGTTCACCTGCGGGGACCATGTAAGTTCTTAAACTGTGCATTTAAGTGGCTATAAGTGGAGTGCCACAAGTGCATTCGCCATAAGCATTACATTCTGCTTTGACGGCGTGTTAAGCATACGGTTTGCATAAATTACGCTTCCATCTAATGTGGAGGAGAACACCGTTCTTTCGACAGTCCTATATCAGTCATAACCACCTACAATAAGAATGTTCTTATCCATTATATCTCCTTGGATTTTGACTTATTGTGGCATCATTCAGAGCCATGAAATATTTCTAGTGCCAACTAGCTTTTACAATAACCAAACAGGCACACTTACATGCTCTCTTCACCAGCCTGTGGAAATATCCCATCAATCAAACAAAGCCATAATCTGTGGTATTATACATAAAAAATGACTATTTTACATTCTGAAACTAAGAAACTGCCAAAATGTCAGGGTGCCCTGAAAGACAATGGTGGTGACTCAATTTGTATGTGTATGAGACAGTTACCTTTTATGGGTTGTGGAAAGGCATGGTTCAGATTTTAGTGATATTTGTTTTAATCTCAAAGTAACTAATCTCCTCCACATAATATTCCTTAGTAAACTGAAGGATAACATTATTTAACCATCGGTTAAAGGAAGAAGGGCTTTTTGAAAACCACGCCAGCTTGAGTGGATACAGTCTCTGTGTCTAAGCTTGCTGTTGAGACAAAATAGGTCTATACATGAAAAAACGGTTGTGGTTGTTCAAAACTATCAACTGAGGTATTCTGAGCCAGAAGGGAAGCAAGATCCCATAGCAGCCTCCTTGATACACATACAATAATAAATACTGAAAAGGAGTAGTCTTCTGTCAGTACAATTCAACATTCAACTCAATGGTGTTTAAGAAGGTCTTTCTGTGATCAACAGTATGATAAATCACATTTACTAGAAATAAGAGATACTTGCGGTAAGGTGTTTTTCTATACACGAAAACGGACATTAAATTAATTTTGATTACACCCAACAAATCGAGTAATACAGTGAGTGATTAGTGGACCCAGTACACATTATTAGTATTTAAAAATCCATATTAAGACTTCAGGTGTACTCATTTAGGCCTTCGGGGATTGTGGACTTTGATAGCTATGTATGAAAGGAAAGAGGTAACCTATAAATTACTTTTGACACCATCATGGCCTTGTACTGTTTGGTAAATAGACACTGGATGAGATTTGTGATATAAGTTCCAAATAACTGGTGTGGGGGCATCTCTTTAAGGAAACAGCAACTTACTTAAGGTATAAGCTCATCAAGTTAAAAAAAAAAAAAAAAAAGGTATTTTTGTACCTCTTATGCATTATAGCAGTGAAGCAGAAAACACTTGTTTGATAATACCTTCCAAAATAAATTATCAAATGATCATTCTAATTACAGTCAATCTTGTATGCATTATTGTCTTAACAGTGATATGCAGATATTCTTATCAAGTGGGAGGGCCTTCAAGTATTCAAGATCCCAACGCTGTTGCTTGTTGCTACCATGTGTACGAGTCCTTCTGAAAGCACGTTCGACCTGTTCTGGCAACAAAGTCTGTTTAATGGAAAAAAGGCCATCTTAGCATGACCCATTTTTAGGTCGAGCGTGCAAGCGCCATTTGACCGGTTGTAAGTATTGTGGCCTTTTGAGCACACACCCATCTCATGCCCATCATTTTTATTCATTCCTGGGCTTGCCTTTCAGAAATAACTGTCAGTGGTAAATGCTTTATGTTTGTCCCGCCTGCAGGCTGTTTTTGTCACGCCTTGCCGACTGCCCCGGTTACATGGATTATTGCACGATTGCCGATATATTTCAGCGTGGGCAAATAATTTATTTTCCTTTGTCTCTCTCCGTGCCGCATTGCAGCCATGGTGCTCACAGTGTGAACAGACAACAGCATGAACTCGATCGGCGGTATTTGAGCGCTGGTCACATTAGTCATGTTTTGATTGGACAGAAGCTCTGTGCTTCCTAAAAAAAAAAAATGCTTGTCCTCCATACAGCTCTCAACATTTTATTGATCTAGCTGTCTGAACTTGAACTTTCAGCACACACATGACAGTGTAATGCGGTTAGTGTCTTGGATAACTAGATATTTTATGGTGATTTCTCTGGAAGCAGCACAAAGGAGGGGAGGGCAATCATTAACCTACATGGATGTTTAGGTCTGGCTTGACAGTGCAACTGTCATCTGAGCGTTTTTACTATTCATTTATTAGGCATACAAAGAAAATATATATAACAGTACAATATACTTGGGTCACATTTCCATATTAAAGGTATGATATAGCGACAGGAATGCAAATATCCAGACAGTATCCAGCTAGTTCGTATAGCAGGGCATTCTTCCAGTGATGACCAATGCAGCTGGTGAGCAAGCGATAAGTAGTGGAGTCAGTGCATGGCACTGACTACTTGTGTTAGTGAGAGCCGCTGCAGGGATCATTACCCATCTCCAGGAGTGAAAGGATTGCCCCTCTGAGGTAATGTCCAAGGTGGCCATGGATCTATGGCATCTGCTTCCACCTGTGTGGTAGAGTACATGTCCAAGCCTCTGGTCTGGGCCAGATAAATGGTCAGGGGTCACCATATGTCTTTGTCCAGGGGTCGGGGTTGCAATTCTGTGAAAATCTCCCAATGAGTATTGCACTGTATTAAATCCTTGAGCCAGTCTTGAATACATGATAACCGCAGGCTCCCACAATACATCGTTATTCACCTTTTCACCAACAACAATGCTAACATGGTTTATCTGCGCACTCCCATTTGGATCGGTTTCACAACACCCGGGAGAGCAGCTAAAGGTGTGAGCGCCAAGCTGAACCCGATCATACCTGCTATTGTGGTTGCCACTTTGACTAAGAAGGCCTGAACGCCAGGAAAATTTCCAATCAGGTGGATAAAGTCTACCAGCTCTTGGGAGCATCACTATGAGCGGGAAGGGTCTATTTTGGCTGTCTTGGAAGCGCAGAATATAGTCTGTTTACAAATTTAAAACAAAAGCCTATGCTTCATTGACATTAGTTTAAGTTGCATGCAGCAACATATCCTCAGGGAGTGGGTAATTTCAGTTCCTATGTGCCTACTCCACACAGTCCTGGACAAGTCCAGGAGATCAGTGTGTGAAGCAGTGCATGTGTTGCATAGGTGGGACACCCATCTGGTGTTTTCAGTAGATTGGGAGATTAAAGTCAGGAAGAAAAAGTCTTGCGGTTCATCAGGTAAACCAGACATGCATGCTTGAGAAGAGTGACATAGCCGTAATTATGAAAAGCGGTCAGGTGGAAGTGGGGCATTGCAGCGGGTGAGCTGTTTTGGTGTCGCAAATTTATGATGGGGCAAAGGTCATCAGGTCCCTCACCTCCCATTGTGGCAATGCACAATCAGTTTATTTGTAGTGGGAGGTAGGAGCGGGTTGTCTGAAACTGGTATGTACTCTTGTGAAGAATATATGGCCCAGTCAACTATAGAGCCTCTTCCAGGCTCAGAAGGTTGTTGCTGTGGTCTTTATTGCCCAAGGTGTCTAGGAATGGCCATTGGAAGCTGTACATGAAGTGGGGTGGCACCAAATTGCTTGTGTTCTGGTTGTAGGTAAGTGAGGTGAGGTTACCTGAGCTTTCAACCTACACCAAAAGTAATCTACTGTTCTTTGCTTCCACACAAATACTTATCCACATAAATACTATTTACTTGCAAAGCTTCTCATTACCACCCATAATTCCTTTAAAGCCAGACCTACTGGCATTGCCAATGCTCGTCATTTTCATAGGTTAAGCTCTACTTTTCTTTCTATGGAATTCCAAGTATGTGTCAAGGAGGGTTCTGCATTTTCCCTGCAATCTATGATATTTATTTGATACAATGGAAATTATCTAACTTCACAGAAGTAGAACGTTTACAAGCTGTGCTTCATGTATGGTGTTGGTTACAGCTGGTAGACATTGACACTCATTTTAGGGGAAGGGGTCAGACTTTGAACAAGAGCACAGAAAAAAAAATTACAGAAGCAAAAGAGTTAGAAAAACAATGACAAAGGGAGAAAGCAAAGGTGCTAGTAACCATCAAGAGTAAGGTAAAGAGATAAGACTTGCAGGTTGATGAAAGAAAGAGAAATGCCGTGAAGAATATGCAGCCTTAGAATGCAGCAGCCACAGCAAGGAGCTGAGCTAAGAAATGTTTTATTTCAAAATTAAGCACAAACTAAGCACTGGCTAGAAGATGCCCTGGAGACACTGACCTACTGTACGTGATAGGTCATTATTATACTCCATATGAAGGTCTCAAAGTGTTCACACCAAGTTGCTGCAAATACTGGGTGTTAGTGATATCAAATATTTCCATTCTCATCCAAAGTGTTTGGTCTGCCAAACCAGGTAAACAAAATGTAATTTCCTCTTTGCACCTACCTGTGCTAATTTAGTGATGGGGCACTGGCAAAATCTGGTCTTGGTAGGGTCACTGAAGAGGTTCAGCAAATATGCAGTTCTTAGGATCAAATAGACAGATGGTCTCTTGCTTATGTGGGATGACCTTTCAAACCATGCGGATGTACATGTATGTGCTTTATCAAAACTGATCCAAATTTAACATTGATTGTGAAAGCAAAACATTCTTCTATTAGACCATTTCTATGTTGAGAGCTCCACTGAAAAAAAGGAGTGTCTCTGGACTAATAATAGCTATAACAGAGAGTCTGTCCCACACTCCAATGTTTGTTATTATGTTTCTGCCTTTTTAATTTAGAATCCTCTACCCTTGGAGCATAGAATGTTTGTTATAAAGATGACACAACAATGTAGACATTAAAATATAGAGGTCTTTATTGTGTGCATCCTCTCTCCACCAACATCACAGCTCTACTTGACAAAGTAGAAACTCACGATTCTAAGGCAAGCTCTTGGTACAACTGAGGGAGCACACCAACTAGAGATAAGGGGAAGGGGAAGGGGAAGAATAACAGAAGGGATGTATTACTATGTTTACATTATTAGAAAGGGTTTATATTTGACATTATAACAAATCGTTTCCCAATATATAACATTGAACAGAGAGATACACTTATATTTCCAATACATACTCTATGTCATACAGGTGGATTTATAGGCCTTCTCACCATTGAGCTACTTGTGTTTCTCTCTTCTTCGTTGGACCCGGAGGTGACATCGTCATTTTGCTCGTTTCCAGTAGTGAGTACTTGGCTAATCCGTCCATGCTCCTTTCCTGACCATTGCCCATTACAGCTACATTGTGACTGATATTGACAACACACGTTCAGAAAATTTGGATTCATCACGCCCTTTAGGTTTTCTGACATATATCCATTCTCCTATTTTTCATTTTGGTTCCATGCTTATGAGTCATTTTTGTATTTCGCTTAATGAGATGCAATTTTGTTTCTTTTATCCTGTACTTTATACTTTACTCTACCCGCCCACCCCACGCCTAACCAACAGGGAAAGAATTTAGTGATGTATTCTCTCCTTTTGTGGGATGAGAATGGTGATATTCCAGTGACTTGGTTGGGAGTTGTGTGATATGCCCAGAGCATATCTTGTATGGCTCTTTCTACCACAAGGTGATTGTGAATGTGAGTTGCATTCACTCTTTTACCATTCTTTTCACTCTTTGAACAAGGCCATTGGACTGGGGCAGTACAAAAGGATGTGTGATTTTCAACTCGGTTAAGAAATCTGTCAACTCTAACGAGGTAAGTTGTACTCCATTGTCAGTGACGATAATGGCTAATATATCTTCGTGTGCCAAAGTGTCTTTTTTCATCCTCATTCACCGTTCTTTTCTTTACTTCCAGCCACAAAACATTCAGCCCCCTATGTGCCATGTCCGTCTCAACAGCCTTATATGCTTTACAGGCCTGGCAAAAGAGCTGAAGAAACCATTTCGAACTGATCCAAGTTTGAGGTTTAGGTGTAATCATGGGATGTTTAAAGTAGTCAGTGCTATGCTGTTCCCCTCCAACCAATCAGCAAAAGGCTCACAGAATCCTGATCTTCCTGGAGACCTCAGTGAAGTATCAATACTCCACACCCATTTCACTGCACTCAACCAACTGATTAAGGTGGGAGGCTCCCTTGATACCCATTTCCTGCATATCTTCATCCATGCCAGCAAAATTAAATAGAACACCAATATGGTACTTCTTTTATTAAGGTTCGACAGGAGATCCACTATACCAACAATTATTAATCAAGGTTAAACCTAATTTACACATGTAGTAGCTGGCATATTACATTGAGAACCGCTTCCCAAAACTGCGTGATCTCTGGGCATTCCATGACAATATAGATGGCATCTGCTTTTTTACAAGCAACGCTTCTTGCAGCAAACCAAACTGAATGTCCAACTTTTGACAGTTTTTCCTGGGACCAGAAGGCTATATGCAGAGAGAAGAGAGGACTCCTCAGGCAGGCAGGTCTGACTGTATCATAAAGTAAACACACAGATACTTGCCATAAATCGCATGACAAAAGGTGAGGTAAACATTTTCTCCACCGTTCCCAGGGAGGTTAAAGTCTGTATCCATACAATCCAAGATCCTCCAGTACTAGCCGGAGACCTCCCTCTTCTTTCTAAAGCCTGTCCAAATCCATTCTTCAAGCTCTACAGAGCTCCCTATCTCATGTCTCTGGGCCAAGGCTCACCCACGAATCTTCCAAACCTTGAACACTGAGATAATCCCCCGTTGGAGCCCTTCATCTGATGTCAACTTTCCATTCTGTATCAGCTGCCCCCACCATTCCATCCTTGATAGGGGTTGCTAACTTATATGCAGGGCATTCTGGTGTTCTTTGGGAGTCCCACATTTTTGTGAACTTAATGTAATAAGTCAGCCTTACAGCTCTCCAGGTCTGAGCCCAGATATAAGCTATGGCTTGAAGTACCCTCAACCTCACTTTAAAAAAAAATATATATTTTCATGCCCCTAAATTTATATAAAAAGTGAGATTAACCAACCCTAACATCTTTCGACACCACTTCATACAGGGTCCCACTTGCCACAGTTTCTTTCAATAAAGGCGTGCAATTTGCTAGTTGGGAGGCCCAGGCATATACCTTGAAATCTGGGAGAGCTGATCCTCCCTTCTCATATCTCCTTTGTACTTTCTTCCATGAAATACAAGGCCCCTTGGATGCCCAGATAAAGGTATTAATTCTGAAGCCTTGCTAACCATTCCTTCTTACAAACTAAGGGGATTGCGTTACACGAAAAAGTTAATTTCTGCATAAATATTTGTATTAGTTTACTATGCCGAAAATTGTTAGAGGTAGATGTGACAAGTTAACCAAGAGGGACTGTATCTCCTTTATCACCTTCTTAAAAAATTTCTCTGTAATATTATTTACTTCATGATTAATTTCAATCCCCACATTTCTCAATTCCTTTTTAGCTCTGGAGTCTGGCTCCCCCATATTCCAATTCATAATTTCCATTTGGAGGTGTTATCATAACCCAATATCTTCCCAAAGTCTCTCATCAATTTATCTACCACCAGTAATGAAGCTTGGATATTGGCTGGCATATACCATCAAGTCATCCACGTAAAGGGAGATGTTCTTTTCACATGTCTCAAACTTAAAACGATTGATCTTCTCTTCCTCTCTTAAGTCCTGTACCAGCGGTTCAATGCTTAAATTTAAAAGCAGCAGGGATAGGGGGCAGCCCTTCCTCATCACCCTCTGAATTTTAAACTCTGCTATAGTACCTCCTTTAATAAGAATTTACATGAGGGGAAAAAACAGATTATTTGAACCACGTCTAAACTTCTTCCCTATATTATTGAGCCCCAATATTGCTTTCAGGAAAAAACACTTTACTCTGTGGAAAGCCTTTATTGCATCTAGGATGACAAACGTTAAGGGGTACCTAAAGGTGGAGGCAAGATCTACGGCACCAATTACTTCATATGTGAGCTCGTGAAGATGGCTTCCTTTCATGAACCCCTTCTGATCCATATGAATAAAGAACCCCGTCACCTGAGCTAACCTCATGGGTGACCTGATGTTAGTAAACAGCTTATAGTCATTGTTTAGAAGTGACAGATCTGTTTGACTCACACAACTTAGAATTTTTACCCGGCTTCTGAATTATGGAAACTGCTGCCTTGTCCCAAGAAGGTGGGCGGCTTGCTCCTTTTCCTAATAATTCCCTGAGTAATTGGGCAAGAAGGGGATTACCACCTCTAAGTCCAGGTGAAACTCATTATGGCCCGCTGCTTTCACCCTCTTATGTTGCTTAACTGCCTCCCTCACCTCATCCAGTACTATTTTAGTCTAACTGTTCTCTCTGATCATTCTATAGTTTAAGCTGAACCCCTGCTAGCCATTCTTCTGCTTATTTACCGGATACCATTATGTCATCCAAGTACAACTCTAAAACTAATTTAAGAAAGACTACTTCTATGTCCAGGGGATTTGAGGTGCTTTGCCAGTTGTGTCAATTTAATCTCCTCAACGAAATTTCTAAAACAATCTGATCTAGCTTTCAAAGCTAGCAACTTACCTGCCTTCTCCCCATACTAAAACTGGGCCAACTTACTTGCCCTCCAAGCTTGCCTTAATACGGGCCTCAACCACCGATGACAGTTGTTCCCTCTTTATTTACATTTCTTGTTTTCTATGGCCTCTTTCTCTTCCACTGCTACCTGCTGGTCCAAGAGACTTCTCTCTAACTGATGCAGCGCTACTTCCAGTGACTCAATCTCCCTCTTATACTTCCCAAGTTTGCAGGCCTTAAAGGCACCCCAAACTATAGGTGACGGGCAGAACCCATGCTCAGGAACTCTTTGGGCTCCTCTTTCAATCCATTTATCATCTCGGGATCAACAATAAGGTCCTATCTAGTGTTCCCCATCCGTGTTTCTGCTCTGCAGCGAGTGCCAGGTGTAACACAATAATTGCATGATCAGACAGGTGAGCTGTGACATGCTCAACTGCCCTGACATTCTCACATATGACCGATCCACCAGAAGTAGTCTATTCTTGATTGATTACTATACCTTTTATTCTGAAATGTGTATCCCTGATCTCAGCCTCCAAATATTGCACAATCCCATCTGTTTCATCATACTTTTTAAGTATCCCTGCATTTTGGGGTATATCTAAACCTTACTATTATCGCACCTATTTTATTGCATATGACTGTGTTAAAAATTGCCTGCCATGATGACTGGGTCAGAAAAACAATTTTTAGGAGACTGCTACCAGTGGGTAAATATCCTCCACATTTGGAGGATAGTACCCCACCAATGTGAATATTTTGCCACGGTTTTGAATATTGGCAATAGCCCACCTACCTTTCCTGTCCACTCCACTCCCAATAATTGTAGCTTCCAGGTTCTGTTTTATTAGTATTGCCAGCCCCTTCACATTTCAAGTCTGATCAGAGCATGTACAATCTTAGACCCAATTTTGTTTAGGAAAACAGTCTAAACATTCCTGAGAAGGGTCTCCAGCAGAATTATAATTTGAGCAGCTGAAATCTCTCAAATATTGCAGCAACTTCATTAAACCCTTAGTTGTCCCAGGGTCATTGACATTTCAAGAAAGAAGTTTGACCTTTAAGCCCCCCCCCCACCCCCCCCCACGGCAAACTTTTTGCAGACACTGGAATTACAACTCACTGAATAGTCTCCTAAAAAGGTTTTCCCTAGGGCTGCTGAGGACATTTTCTTTTTACTCCCCCCCCCCCACCCATTTCCCTCCCCACCCTATGCTCCCCTGCTTCCTACCCATTCCACCACCCTTCTCCCACCATGGAGAACCCTTCCCTGTGTCTTAATGGCTATAACTAGACTTTCTGTAAGGGAAGGTCTATTGTGGATCCACTTTCAAGAGAAGACTTCCTATCGGGGCTACCCAGCTCCCCACCTTTTGAACTAGTAGGGACCTGTCTGGTTTGCCCACTGCCACTGGTAGTTTTAGTCAGTACTTTGGGGCTTCCTCAGACTCCTCTGCTCCCCTGGCCTCCCCAGGGTCCTTCTTTGACTCGTTCACCCCCTCTCCTCCGTGCCTTTAAGATCGCAGCATCTCTCAATTAACTTCTCCCTCTCGGACTGGGCTTCCCCACTGTAAAGGTTTCAGAGTGCCTACCTTTTCATTCATTGCACACTTCCCTGGCTCGATCTCTCACTTGTGCTGGGGAGGGCTTCACAGGTGTGGCGTCCTGGACCCTCTTCCCAAACCTCATTGATCCTGGAGTCTAGTCAGAATATTGGAGACCCGCCACTTCTGTGCCTGCCACTTTTCCCCCTTAGTGGAATCCATGATGCAGCATGCTGGCTCTTCAGGATTCATTGAGCCTTGTGCAGCCAGCGATCTGCATCCTGTTCCTCAGCTTGTAAAGCGCCTGCCATGATGGAATCACTAATGCCACTCGCAGGACGGATCAAACTGACTGGGTCGCCTACCGCCAGCCTGAAGGTAAATGCTGCCCTAAATTACAAATTGCCTCACATAGACTTCCATGTTCACACCTTCCACTAAGGGCCGACTCACAACTGGCATCTAGCTGGCCACCATGTTCTCCCCCATTCCCGCCACTTTGTTTTCTCATGAAAGTGTCTCTTAAGAAATTTATGACGGTTTCTGTAGTGATTTGATTCACAATCCCAATGACTACCGAATGAGATTGATAATCTACTAGAGGAAATGCAAATCGCTTTATTATACCTGTGGTTTATAGGGCCTATTATGTCCAGTGGCAGTTTTTCCCATAGCTTGTCTGGAATAAAAACACGAGATAAGGGAACTTTGTGAGTAGATTTAGATGTACTGCTGTTGGTACATATGGTACAATGTTTTACTTTAGATTTGACTAAGGAATCCATGTTGGGAAACCAATAATGTTCCCCAAGTCTGGATTTGGTTAAACTCCTTTAGAGGCCTTCAATTACTTTATTTCTTAAATCTTCAAGAGGTATTACTTTATCATTTCTCAGTATCAAATTTTCATCAAAGCTGATTTCATGACGCACTTCCCAAAACTTTTTGATGTACTCAGTTACTTCATTACGTGATTTGCCCAAACCCTATAAAGTGTATGTTCTAAGTTGCTGTAAAGATACATCTTTAATTCCCATTCTTTGGAAGCGATGACTGGAGAACAGATCTCTAATGCAAGGTACTCTAACATTTCATATTCTTCTTTTTTATTCAAAGGGGCTCTGAATAGAAAGTTGTCTGCAGATTTTAGGTTTCCTGGGATGTATTTTACCTGAAAGTAAACATTTTCCAAGTCTAAAACCCATCTATCTATACAAGGTGCACTGTTGATAGACCTGTTGATGAGAACATGTATGCAGGAGGTTTATGATCTGTGCGTATGGTGAATTACAGGCCCCATAATGATTTAAAAAGCTCAATAGAAAAAGAAGCCCTTGCATGTTTATGGGATATCACAGTGCAATTTCTCTCAAATTTAGTGAGGGTGCGCAATGTGATGGCAACAATCCTTTCTTTAACCACAATTACTTGTGAAAGTGTGGCTCCAAGTCTCTTGTTACGGTCGTCTGTTAGCATAGTTTTCCTATTGGGTTCAAATTAACACAAGTATGGTGCTGTTAGCTTCTTTGAGTTTTTCAAATGCTAACTGGTGTTCTTCCAGCCACTTGTACGGTTTTTAAAAAAAGTTCTCTTAGATTACTTGTTATGTTGGAAAAATATTTAACATATTTGGCCATATATTCAGCGAGTCCTAAGAATTACTTAAATTCATCCTTAGTTTCCGAGGCGAGGGCTTTTTAAACAGCTTCAAGTAAACAGACCTTGGGTTTGAACCCATCTTTAGATATAGTTTGCACTAGGTATTGAACTGCACTAACACCAATTTGAAATCTGTCCCTTTTTAAAGTTAGCCAGCTTCCCTGAGTTTTGGAAGAACCATTGTTAAAAATTTGCCATGCTCCTCTACATTGACACCGTATATTAGATCATCCTGGAAACACAGTATTTTGGTACTCCTTCCAAGAGTTGCTGCATTATTTTGGGAAAACCGTAGCTCCTGATGCAAGACCAAACAGCATCCTGTGGATCATAAATGTGCCCCTAAGTGTGGTAAATGCTGTTAACCACCTGGATTTGCGGTGCAACTACACGTGGTGGTAGGCCATGGATAAGTTAAGGACTGTGAAACATGTTGCTTACCCCACAGTGCTTAGCATTTTGTGTATATGGGGTAATGGGTGTCTTTCGACCCATATACTATTGTTAAGATTACATAAATCTATGCATAACCTAATGCCATCACCGTGAGTCTTCTTGACTATATGCACATTTGGCCACCCAATCAGAACACTCTATAGGTGGTTGTAATGCCTACATCCTTTCATCTTGTGAGTTTTTCCTAACAGTTCCTTCATTAGGTGTATTATTGGTCTAGTTTTGTGTATTACTGGTTTTGCATTAAGTTTGATTTTATGTTGAAAGTCTTTCAGGACTCCTAATCTTTCTGAAAATATTCCTGAGACTTCATCACATATTTGGCTGCCAGTGATGAATT
This sequence comes from Pleurodeles waltl, assembly GCF_031143425.1. NCBI lineage: Eukaryota > Metazoa > Chordata > Amphibia > Caudata > Salamandridae > Pleurodeles > Pleurodeles waltl. Next base: position 724,918,484 of record NC_090444.1, on the reverse strand, counting down.
GGTTTATGTCAAGACTTGTTATGGGTTATTAGGATCCAGTTTGTTTCCCAATTCCTTTTTATGCTGGCATCCTAAGAGGATGGAACCTTCTTTCACTATGCATATCTTTCCTACTGTTGACCGATATTTGAAGGTGATGCGTGACTTAAGCATACACTTGAAGAGAATGGGATTGTTAGTGTAACCACTAGGAGATATATAAGGGGTGTGTAGTTTTATCTCTTCACTGTCTGACATTGATTTTAAATCAGAATTATGAATTAGTATAAATGGGCAGCATGAATCTACAAACATTTTATTTACAACTTGCAACCCTTCTTCTAACACTAATTTCACTTCCTTTCCAGTTTTTTGCTCATGCCCACACATACTCTAGCGAAGTGGCCTTTCTGGTTACCTTTCCTACATGTGGCGTATCCAGCTTGGCAATTTGAGTAATTAGCTAAATAAATACTGCTTCCAGAAAAATAACATCTACGTTAGTTTTTTTCCCAGTCATTTCTGGGGCCATATTCACTTTTAGGATCAATCTTAGTCTTTATTTTACAAACTGTAATTTTTTTGTTCTTTATCGATTATTTCAGACATTTGCTCAGCTGTGGTAAGGGTTATTTCTTTTAGACACTTGGCAGTGTGTTCTATGAACTTTGCAATTTCAATGGTTTATTGTAAGTTAGGTTGTTTCTGTAACAATTGCTCTTGTATGTTTGTGCATTGCATTATTTGCTAATCATTTAAATCCCTACATAGCTTGCTTAACCCTGGAAGCACAGCTACATAATTGGTTACACTTTCTTGTTTACCTTGAATGTGGATGAAAAATGTATTAGGTTCAAGTACGATGTTGATTTTTCCCCAAATTGGTTTTCTAGTTTTAGTCATGTTAATTTGTACTCGTCAACCTCTTCCTCCCAATCATCCTGCTCTGGTAATGTTTCTGCCATGCATACCTAAATTATGTGGTAATGTGTTGCTTCCTTACAGGGCTGAACTTTTCCCCTTCAATGGCTAAAAGGTAGGATTCAAATAGATTTACCCATTCCTTCCACGATACATTAGGTTCACCTGACCCATTAAAAATAGTGCAGGTTATGACATACTAGCAGCTAACATTATGAGAAGGTACAGCAGCAAAATGCCCAAGTTAAATTCAAAGTACTTACATTATGGCAAAAAGGTTTAAAAATGCAGCAATTACAACAACTGTCCTGTTCTTACCATAAGACAGAGTCTATTCTATAATACAAGAAAATGTAATGGAAATACCTGAATACTACTTGCATGTACTTGTGCTAATTAATTCAATATTATTCTTGTTCATTTTAAAGTGCTAGAAATGTGAACATCGAATTTCCTATAACATTGGATTTGCAGCAATCCAACAGGTACAAAGATTTTGGGCCAAATACATATAGCTAATGTATAGGGGCTTTTACGTAATATATTTGTTCAATATAATGCAAACTACTATGAAATATACTTGAACTTTATAAGATGTAGAAATATAACTAAGTTAGAGAATAAATGCTTTTCAGTAATAGCAGCTTTAATGAATAATAAAATATACTCTTGGAAGGAGGAGAGAAAGTACTTCAGGAACTTCATCTACACAAGGTGTTCATTTGAAATTGCTTTGAAGTGCAATACATGGAAGACATGACACTTGAATAGATGACTATAGGTGTGTGCGTCACCGCAGCAAAGATACCATGACATGCCGAGGTAAATTCCATGGTGTGCATGTCACCGCTAAGAAAATAAATGACTAGTCTAATGAGCATGTCACTGTAAATTACCAATGCTCCTTTTAAACATGTAAAGGTGTGCGTGTCACCAAAAATAATGTAGATTTCTGACACACGTAGCTATTTTGCTTGATGTGTGACTCACCATGCTTGAAAAAGACACACTTCGGATTGCCTCACATTTACTAAGCGTGGCGCACTAGATACTGGAAGCCATGAAGTTACGTCACTGAAAAGAACACCTCTGGAAGCGACCTGTGCTGGAGGCTATCGCCGGACTTGTAAAGGTGTGCATGTCGCCGAAAGTGTGGTTTTCCGATACGCATAGCTGCTCAAGGTGTAGGTGTCTCAGAAACAAAGGACATTTCTGATACACATAGGAGCTTCTCTTGGTGTGCGTCACCAGACTTAAGGAAGACACGCTTTGGATTGCCTCAAATTACTAAGCGTAACACTGGAGGCCACAAAGTCATACACCCGAGAGGTACACCTCCGGATCTGAGCCATGCTGGAGGCCAAAGCCGGAACTCCCAAAGATCTGCAGCATCACAATAGTATCCTGTCACATGATATTTCTTAAGGAGCTTTTTAGATGCTAGACATTTCAACTATGTGATAGAAACTGGACATCTATTCTTTCCAACTGGTTATATTACAAACTAATTTGATGGCTTGCCTGCATTATTATTATTTGTTTTTGGGGGGTGGGAGGAGTGGGGCTGGTAGTTGCACAGAGGTTAAAGGGTTGACAGGACTATAATTTTAAATGTAAATACTCCTAGATAGGCATTAATCAATTCCACAGAGCAACAGTTTGTGAATTAGTTGCTTCTCATTCCATGTATTTCTAGGTTGTATTCTAAACAGTCACTGTTATTTGCATACATCAGGTACAGCAAAATTTTTAATGTAAAGGAGCACATACCTGTTTAGACCTTGTTGTAGTGATGACATCAGATATTGGTTTCTTCGTCTCCTTTACAGTCATTTTACAGAACAAGTCTTCCAATTCATGTAAATCTAGGTCTAACTCATCAATCTTCTCCCACACTATGGGAGCATTGGAATCCCTGGAGTGAAATAAACTACAATATGAATGATATGGCATAAAACAGCCTTACACTTCAGCAAATAAAGCATGATTACAAGTTAAACAGTTAGAAACACTTGTTTTTCAGCAAATTATATTTGAAGAAGCAACATGTGATCTACAAGTCCTAATAGTATTTTGTGAACCATAAAATAAGCCATTTCTGTTAAATTATTTTATTGAATTTTAAGAAATAGGTAATCAGAAGAACAGGAATGTGAACTCTGCAATCTGTAAAAAAGTTCAGTGAAAAAACAAAATCTGATCTTTACAAAATACATTTATTACAATGCAGAAGAAAGAAAATTATATCAAATGTTAAATAGCTGTAGAAGGATTGGCAATATTAATACTGAGTGGTTTCCAAAGTAATTTTTCCAGGGCTGTCAGATTATAAACTTAAGTGAAGGAAGGTATGTGCCTTTTGTAGTACATAATACAAGCCCACCGGATGTGGATAGAAATCAATTTGGCATCTTAAATTTACATAGGCGCAGATGAGACAAGAAAACAATTTTATTTGAATTGTGGAAAGAAGTTAAAAATGCTTAAGATTTGCAAATAATTCCAAGTATTAATTACATTTAGAATTACATTAACTTCCCATACTTTAATCCAAAAATAAAGAGCAAATTGCATATTGTCTGAAAGTAAAATTTTCAGATTTGCAATGCCAACACAACGAGTATTCAATTAGGCTCAATTTGTATATTGTTCACAAAGCTATACAAGTTTGAAAAAAGGCTACCAGGAAAAACGTAAACATTACCCATATCCTCTTGCATTGAGCAGAAAATGTCTACATTCATTTTCTATAAATTTTTCCTGAGTTTTCCATTGCACAAGAAAAATACCCTACCCCACCCTCATCCCATTCTCACCCCATATAACAACTTCACTGGTAGAATGGTTGCCATTGTATACACAACAGTGGCACTGTAGAGAAATAATCTTACGCATTGTGACATAGGAGGATAAACCATTCAGAGAAAAGGGGACTCTTCCACTAGGCTTCAAGTCAGAATGACTTCAGGCATCTAGGACAATCACAGACAGGGCCAATGCCTCTACAAGAGTATGCCATTGCACACAAAATGTGTAGTCTAAATTGGCAAGACTACATGCAGTTTCCCAATGTCAATCAGTGTCCAAAGCTTGCTCATCTACTCCTGCAAGGATGGGCCAATCAAGGACTTCCATCACAGTGCTACAAGCTTATTTTGCAGTCAGTAACATATTGGTTATTATTCTCCAGGCCACCTTAGATAGGCATCGTGTGGCAGAAATTAATCTGGAACTCAACGAAACTAAAGAATATCTTACAAGACAAAAAATTAACAAATTGCAAAAAGATATCAAACGTTTTAGTAGGGAGAAAATCTACCCTTACACGAAAAGTGATTATTATTGTGAGGGAACTTCGGAGACTTCAGAGGATTCGGATGCCCCGCAACGTAAGACCCGTCCATCCAACTTCAGTTCAAGTTCAGAGTACTGGAGTAGTGATGAAGGACAGAGGCCAAGCCGGAATCGTTAAATTTCTCCACCTCATTACAACCCTCCTTTTCCATACCAGCAGATTCCTCTGTGGCAATCCATGCCCATGCCTTTTTTCCAGCCACAACCACATTATCAATTCAATCCTTTTTTAGGAAGAGGTCGGGGCAGAGGCAGAAACAAAAGAAGAGGAAGGAACGTACACTGGGCACAGGAAGAACCGCAGATGGTGACCAGGAGCCGCAGCGTGACGACCCAAAAGAAAATCCAGTTGTTAACCTTTCCAGTTCCACCTTAACCCCCACGCAGATGGCAGTTCTTGAGAAAGGTCTGGGTTTTGTACCTACCCCCAAGGAAGATCAGTTCAGGCTGAACTGTGAGATGGCCACTCTATTCCGCAAAATAAGATTACATTTTTTCTTCAAAGATCATCCATCTATGGAATCTGGGGGCGACACTGAATTTAGGAACCCCTCTACATTCACGCCGCCTGTGACCTCTGTCCCAATAGAGGTACTCACTTTTGAGAAGGCTGTACGTCATGAGATTCAACTACTAGAACCTGTACGAGCTTTTCAAAATGTGTCCAACTCGGAGCGCACAGCTTTACTCTCTTTATCACATAACCCTGATATCACTTTAAAACCTGCAGATAAAGGAGGGGCAATTGTGGTTATGGATACTACATACTATAGACAAGAATGTCTTAGACTTCTTAATGATGAATCATATTACCGGCATATCTTGACAGATCCCACTCCCCGCCTTCAACGTATGATCCGCGGGATAATGGAAGCAGAATCAGCAGGATGGATCACCAAACAAGAAGCAGAGTTCCTGGACACAAAGAATCCTAGAACTCCTTACTTTTATTGTCTTCCCAAAATTCATAAAGGTGTCCCTCCCCCCGGTCGCCCGATAGTGTCTGGGATTGGCTCCCTTCTAGAACCATTGTCCAAATTCTGTGACTTCTACTTACAACCCATTGTCCATGACACATCAACTTTTCTTAAAGACACTAAGGACACTTTGGTTCTACTAAATGCCATCAACAACACAGGCCCCACGGACATATTGATTTGTCTTGATGTGGAAGCCCTGTATACGAATATTCCACAGGAAGCCACTTTGGCGGCAGTAGAGGAATTACTTTTGGCTGAGACGTGGACCTACAACACTCCACTGGCCTTCATCATGCAATGTGCGAGTGTGGCCCTTCAAGAGAATTTCGTCCAGTTTGAGACGCGTCTCTTCCATCAAATACAGGGGACTTCCATGGGGAGCACTTTTGCGCAGAGATTGGCCTGTTTATATATGTTTGCCTTCGAGAAGCGTCACATACTGATCCCTGAACAACCATTCTTCTCCAACATTCGATTATGGCCTTGTTATATAGACGACATAATAGTAATTTGGAAGGGGAGTATGGAACTAGCTGTAGCTTTTACTCAATGGGTAAACACTCTGGATACTCATCTTCGCTTTAGTTCAAATATATCCGACCGGGAGGTTTCCTTTCTTGATCTAAGAATCATTTTGAGAGACGGGTTTCTCCATTCATCTGTGTACCACAAACCTACAGATAGGAATAGCCTTCTACTTTACAACAGCCATCATCCTAAGGCGTTGCGAGAACCTACCATTTGGGCAATTTCTTCGGATACGACGCAATTGTTCAGATAAAAATGACTTTCATCTCCAAGCTAATACCTTGTGCCAGAAACTTGGGGATAGTAACTACCCGGCAAAGAATGTAAGACAAGCAAAGAAGAGAGCTAGTAACATCCCCAGAGAAACTTTACTACTTAACAATACCCGTACTCAACAATCTAGACTTACATGTGTAACTACATACACACCTCTGAGCAACCGTATCAAGGGTATTGTCAAGAGATTATGGCCCATTCTCAACAGTGCAGGAGAGACATTAACGAGCCCTTTGTTTGCCTTTAAGAGAACACACAACATTAAAGATTTGGTAGTCCACACTAGACCCACACGCCATCAATTTACTGATGACTCTAACCGGAATCAGTGGTTGAGAGCTAAGGGTCATCACCCATGTGGGGGCTGTAATTCCTGCCCCTTGACTAATAGTACTTACGAGGTTAACATCGGTGAAGCTAAGAACTGGCAGTTGAGATCTCACACCAACTGTCGGACTAAGAACTGCATCTACATGATCACCTGTCCTTGCAACTTGAAATACATAGGAATGACGACTAGGATGGTGAAGATACGAATTAACGAACATCGTAGCACCATTAGATGTAAAAGATCCGCTACTAAACTGACTAATCACTACATTGAAAAACAACACACCCCAGACGACATCAAGTGGGTCATTTTGGAAACTATCAGAGATAACAAAGATTGCACGAACAGACTTTTTGAAAAAGAACAACGATGGGTCTTTAGGCTAAAAACCCCTTTATCCGGATTGAATGATGAAATTTCATGGATTAGCTTTATACATTGATAATCATGTCCGGGGATGTCTGTAACAACTTTAAAATTTAGATTTTTTTGCCCTAAGTGCTCAATTGGGCTTCCCTCTCTTTGGTAGTGGTCTTCCCTCCTGTAAGACAGATATTCCATTTACAATTTATCCCCTTCTGTTTTTTTACTATCAGAAAAATTTTACTCCCCCCCTTTTTTGAAGAATATTACTGTAGCTTCTCTAAACGAACCTTCTTACAAATGGCCGACATAGCTGTTGTCCTTTCTTTATTTTCAACACTACATTGAAATAAGTAGTCCATTTTCTCTTTCTATGACTTTTAAATAGACCCCCTTGAACTTCACTGTGTGTTCCGGGGCTAGATTGTGCTTGTAGGTGAACCGAGATTAGCGGTGATACGCCAAGTAAGTGACACCTCTCCTCTTCTTTGGCACCGAAGAACCGTCTATTTTGGTTCCCGTGTTGCTGTCCTTTCCTTTTTAAACTTATTTTCAGGAACAGAAACTGTTTTGTTCGAAACGCTTCCATCGCGAGCAGCGCTCGCATGGACACGCGTTTACAAGAGAGACGCGCCATAATTGACACGCTTCTTTTTCTTTTGTCCTTTATCATTTTTAAGGAGGGACGCGCTTTAGCAACCACGCTTAGTCACCCGATACTCGATATAATAGCCACGTCTGTTAATATTCTTTTCCAGAGGCAGCACGCATACAAATACTTGCGGTAACATACTACCTGCTACCGCGCGCTACCGTCACAGTCTATCGACTATTTCTGATGGGGTGTGTATGGGCTGACAAACAGCTGGTTTGCTGTCGCAAAGTCTGTATTTAAAGAGGCTTTTTAGTATTCATTAAGGTACTGATATATTTTAAGGGGACACAGAATATATGTTTGTCCCTACATTTATTTTTCCTACTAAACCACACTAGAACTTGGGCTTTTGTTTCTGTTTTTGTTTTATAAGTAATGTGCTAGCAATATCTGGCTATGGTATCACTGTACTCCCCATTTTGATAGAGACAGTGTGTACCTTCCTTTTTAGGATTTGGTCGCTCTACACCATAACTGCCACAGTTCCTGATTATATTACAGTCTTTATGTTAACTTAAGCTGCCGCTCTCTATATGTTATAGGCCGTAGTGGTTTGTGAAGCCTGAGGTTGCCCCGATGAGGCCCTATCAGTAGACTTTGGAGGGTAAGGATTGGTTGTTTTATAACAGCTTCCGTTTTCGATCCTTCACTATGGTTTTCTTATCACTTGGCACTTTGTTGGGACTCACCACAAGGGTAATGTTTAACTGATTGAGGATAGTATTCTACATGATGCCTCACTGTCAATGTTCAAAAAGAAATCCCTTTTGATCATGGTTCTCTTTCTATATTCCAGGTTTTTGTTTGCCCAAATAGGGAACTCAAAATAATCTTATCATAGAACTCTTTTCAATAAGGATTAGGTACGTATTAGGTTCTGAAGAATCGCACAAGATCATTTTTGACTATGAGTAGCGAGAAACATGTTGACCTCCTGTTTTTGATTGAGTGACACAGGAACTCTGTGTTGCCTCACTTCGTACCATTTACAACGAGATTTACGAATTGTATATTTCTTTGTGGAGGGATTGTAAACATTATTTTGCCATATCCCTATACAGTGTTTTTAACCATGTCAGAGGCATTAACATCTGAATAAATTATCAGTTTTTACCTTTAGACATTTTTATATATTTCTCTATACCAATCCTTTTTCATATTTTGACCGGTTTATACCATTTTTCAAAAGATCTCCGGCAAAGAGCCCCCTTGAGGGGCCCGTCAGGCATTGCAGTGCCGGCCTGACGAGGAGCATGGCCCAATGATGAAGCATGTCACCGGCTGGTGAGTGAGGGCTCTTGCTTTAAGCATATTGCTTTTTCTGGTATACCTCTAGCTCAAGAGAACCCTTTCTTTGTTTTGGAACCATGTGTATACTATTTTTGATTCACCTTAGATAGGCCCACAATCTCCACAGGTTTCAGAACCAGTATTATAGTTTCAGGGCTGGGCTACAATGGATATCCTAGCACCCCTCTATTGTGACTGAGGATCTTTTTCCAAACACGGTCAGCTTATAAACACCACCTATGTATAAAGTTATCTTCTTGCCCACACATTCCTTCGGCATAAACCATCAGCAAAGCAATACATCAGCTATAGTTTAGTTGGTGTGGCATGCCACATGATCATGAGTTTATACATTGTTTCTCTGTTCTGCACATTCTTACAAAGCGGGGAGGTATTGGACCAGGGTCTCTAAGACACCCTGGGATAGGAGAATGCGACAACCAAGAATCCAGCACCGGTTTCACTTAAGTCCATTCCATAGCAGGTCCCATCCAAGCTAAAATAGCATAAATATTAGCGATCAGACCTTTAGGTGGGTATCAGACATTTTATTTTCCTGATGAAGGGCCTAGTGGTGTAAATGAAAATATTTCAAGTGCTCGGTTTCTCATATCCGAAAGTTTTGCTTGCATCATTGGAAACCTTTAATTCCCCCTCCCCAGAAGACATCACAAAAGAGATCACAAAGCATTCTGTACCCCACCCCATGTCCCAGAGGATTAACAGTCCCTTTGCAATCCATGCTGCCTAGTAGGGGTGTAAAAGGGGTGGTGAGGGTCAATAGCCCACAACTTCTGGTGAACGTGGGCTTTAGAATCTCAGAGATGAATCACATCATGGGCCTTGTGCGTTTTGGGAGCCAGGAGACCACCCAATGGGTGCGTCATGTAACTGCTACATCCATGCGAACCCAAGGATGTAAGATCTCAGATAGTGACAATTTAAAGAACATGCTCAGTTGGGCCACCCGACAATATTTCTGTATGTCTATTAGGCCCAACCCTCAAGACGTCCCTGACGCATTCATAATTTTCCTTGACACGCAAACTTTCTTCCCAGCCGAAATAAAATGGTCTATGGCAGGCTGCAGAGCCTTCATTCCTCCTTTACCAGTATTTAACAGCCAAAGCGTGAAAATTGTATAATAAGCAGGGTAGAATGCTTTGCTTAATGACTGCCACCCGCTCAACAAAAAACCAAAGGTGTTTCCACTTGTAATGGTTCATTCCAATACTTTCAAGTTGGGGAGTTATTAGCAGCACAGAGCATGCAGTACTGTGGTGGAAGGTACAACCTTAGGTATTTCAGCTTTTTACTAAAACTCATCCCAGCGGAGTTAGAGCAGATAGCTTGTTTTTTCACATCTTGAGCCAGACCCACATTGCGCATCTCAGATTTGGCAAGATTAACCTTAAACTCTGATACCTTCCTATACTTAAAGGAGTTACATCATCATGGGAACCACCCTTTGGGGATCTGTCTTAGTAAGGAGGATATCATCAGCAAAGAGATGTCTAAAATGCTTTTCCCCTCCAAAAGACATTACCACTATGCCCATGCTCTACCTGATAATGGCAGAGAGTAGCTCAGCCATAACAAATAAGAGCAAGGAATGAGGGCACACTTGTCCAATCCTACTCATCAGGGGAATCTCCCCCAAGGTATCACCATTACTGGGGCCTCATGCCGTTTGGGTCCGGTAGCTGGTATCCAGCCACCTCAACATTTGCAGACCAAAGCCCACTGTTTTCAGCATTATTGACAGTAAAACAAAGCTGACCCTGTAAAAAGCCTCCTCTGCATCACGTGACAGGATCAGCACCCTCTATAGTAGGCCTTTTCTATTAAATGTAATACTCTTGTTATCTTTATCAACTGCCTGTCTATTGCCTCTAAACAGGGTCACTAAAATTGTGATCAGTGCAAATGTACAGTGTTTATAAAACTGGTTTGTGAGGCCATCAGGCCCTGGTGACTTGTTCATGCGTGAGTCTAAGATGGCCTTTATGACCTGGGCCTCAATCAGTCGGTATTTGTAAAGCACAGCGTATCACTCATGAGGGTATCCAGGTGCTACATTTATTATTTTGATATATAACTTATTGGCTTTCATGAGTTTTGGGAGCTGAGCCTCTGCAATAAAAACCTCCATGTCCCACTAGAAGATTTGCTCTGGACGCTAAAGGGAGACATGGAAATCCCAACACACCCTTTATTTGTCCCTACTTTATTTTATTTTTTTTAAATCAAAGACTTAACCCCCATCCCCAAGCAGAGGATCCTCCTTGAAACTACTTGTGATCTTGACTACCAGGTCAATAGCAAGCCTGTTTTATTGACTCTTAAAACTTTTGATGCATGTATAGCAATCCTTTCTCTGAATTATCTGGCACAGTAAGCCTAGCTTGCCTTTGAGGGAGACCATTTCCTATAAATCCATTGGGGATCCCAACTTCATGTGATGTTCTGTGGACCATTTAACATCTGCCTCTAGAGTGACCCTTTCTGCAATACCTATATGTGGTAGCCACTCATTTGACTGTACACGGTCCTCTGAAAATCACCTTGAAGGTATCCCAAATTTATAAAGGGAACTCAGTCACCCATGTTTTTTTTTTTTTTTTCCATTAACTACTGTGAGATTATCCTAATGAGTTCCGGTTGGGCTAATCTGACATTCCGCAAGGATTTATCAAACCTCCATGCAGGTCTTGGGGGGGGAACTGCCTGTCTATTCCCCATCATGTAACCATAGCATGATCTGATGTCACCATCATGCTATGCCCGAAAGACTTCCTAACAGCTTGGACATCTTATGTACAGCCCAGGTTAAGTCAGAAGTAGGATCTGTGCACATGGGAGAAGAAACCAAAATTCCAATTTGTCCGGGTGCATGCCTCTCAATATAGCTACCAGACGAAAATCCTTTATTCCCTGGAGCAACATGGCAGATGAAATCCTGTGGGAATCTATCCTGAGGGTGCCTATCCAATGCCCCATCTGGTCCACATTAATGTCACTCACTCATAGCAGACAAAGAGGACCCCTATTCCCATCTTAATCAACCGGTTTGCAAGATAGTGGTCGTGGCCCTGGTTGGGGACATACACATTAAAAGTATTCTATGACTGCTTCTGGTGTCGTCCATCCCTCCAAGTAAATGCACCTTGATCATTCGGCCCAAGTCATAGGAAAAATCCTTGGGCAAGGCAGTCATGATCCCCCCCCACCTTTATTCTCTGTGAATGGAAAGAACCGGGTAGAAAATATTCTGTGTTTCATTAAGGACCTTTCTGCAATTTGCAATTGCATCTCCTGCAAGCAGACACTGTATGGGCATTCTTCTTGCACTTGTGTCATACCATCTGCTGCTTAGTTGGGGAGTGTAAGCTCTTTACATTTCAGAATAAGAATAATTTTATTAAGAAAATGGCGATTCTAAAAGCACATCAAACATGTATCTGAAGGGGCAATCTCATTTCTTGTGAGCCAAACAGAAACAATTGTGGCAAGAACCACTGCAAGAGTCTAGTAAGTATGTTGTCAGCACCCACCAACATCCACCCCCCAAATACCATACTAGTTATCTACTCAAGAAGGGAAAGGAACAGATGCCTCTCCAGTGTGGTAATGAGTCATGCTGCACCCTACAATACCCTGCCCCAGGTCCTACAGGAAAGGGTTAATGCATCCAGTTGCTGATAGAGGGGCAATCAACCTGACTAAGTGGGCCCAACCCCACAAGCGAGCTATGCCCATAATTAATTGGCATGTCCAATAATAGCAATAACAGAACACATATTCCAACCCCCCCCCACATATAACAGAAAGAACAATCTGAACTCATAAAAGACTACAATACAGCCCGTGGTCCCGAGCATTTACTTGCCTCCTGCAACAGGCTCACATCGACAGCCACTCATGTGACAAACACCAGGTCACTTATGAACCGCTCTGTATGATGCATTAGGTTTCTCCCACTGTTTCTTGGGCCTTCATTGCCCCCTCCTAACCGTCTTTCATAGGTGGCTCTGTTCATTCCCAAGACAGCCCCAATATCTCCTGGACCTCCTCCGGAGTGTGTATTGTGTGGGATTTTGCAACAATTTTAAAACAGAGCAAGCGTGAAGGCTCAAATCTGCCACCTACCCAGCACTGTTACAGGGTTCAAAATGCATTTTTTATTCAGGGTGGCTTGAGAGAAGTTAGGGCAGATCGATGTATTGTTCTTTGAGAACAAGCTGGTCAACTTTGTCCTTCAACTGCAAGGAGCCCATCTTAGTAATAACATCTCTTGGTTTGGGGTCAGGGATCAGATATTGGCACCAGACTATGAGCGTGAGTAATAGGGATCTTGCATGTGTTACTTTCTTGAGGAAGAAAGTAAAACAGGTCTTTGGAGAATTGAACCACGTCGTCGCCCTCCTCATTTTCGCTGACATTATGGATTTTGTCGTGCTTAGATCTATCCTCCAGATCTTCACATTTCTCCAACAGTAAGCGTATTCTCATTTTCTGCCTTGCTACCCATTTCCTGGAGTTTAAGCTCCTAGCTCATGCCACAATGTCATCTTCCTTGGTCATCACTCTTTCACCCACCTACTGGATCTCATTTGTAGCATAGGAGAAGACTGAGGCTAGGTCAGCCTTTAGCACTTGCATTTTAGTGGTTATCATATTAAAAATCTTCCTGTGTACATCAACTAAGAACAGCTGGAGATCATTGTGATTGGAGCCCCTCAGTCCTGCTATTTGGCAGGCATTTTGAGATTGGGGGGCCTTATGGATTGATGGATGGGGCAAGGATGGCTCTCCGCTGGGTGCAATGCGCCCCAACTACCTCTAAGTGCTCTATTATCTCAGTCTCAGTTGCATGAATGTGTCTGCAAAAGAAACTATCCCCAGTAGACCTTTGCGATGGTCAGGTAAGGATCATCATCCCCACAAGCAGCCGCACCCACCAGGGGAAGGTAAGCACTGGTCCTTCAGGCTGCAAAAAAGAACAAATTGCAGGCAGAGATGGGGGGTGGAGTTAGATCAAGCAAAGAGCAAAGACAGTATACGGGCAAGAAAGGTGCCACAAAGAATGTCAATGGTCAAAGTCGTGGAGCCTAGAGGCCAACACACTACAGCTAATGGGTCCTCGAGAGGCAGCCATCCAGGAAGGCAAAAACATGCTCCCACATCAATCGTGGCATCTCAAGCAAACTACATGTAATTGTTCTAGGCAGGTCTGAAATAGCATCTATGGGTGCCTCACAGTGAAGACACGCAACAGGCACTGTCCATGGAGGGCAGAAAGAAGATCTATAGATTTGAATGCTAAGAAGCCAAGGTATAGTTGGAATCAATCAATCAATCAACCACAGGACTTATAAAGCACATTAATCACCCTTTAGGGTCTCAAGGAGCGGGGGGGGGGCTACTGGTCGTAAAGCCATGTCTTTAGGCATTTTCTGAAAGTTAAGAGGTCTTAGGTCTGGCGAAGGTGGAGCGGTAGGGAGTTCCAGGTCTTGGCGGCCAGGTGGGAGAAGGATCTTCCTCCAGCCGTGGTGTGGCGGATGCGGGGAACAGAGGCGAGGGCGAGGCTGGCTGAGCGGAGGTTGCGGGTGGGGGTGTGGAAGGAGAGTGTCGTTGAGGTAGGCTGGGCCTGTGTTGTGGAGGGCCTTGTGTGCGTGGATGAGGAGTTTGAAGGTGATCCTCTTTGGTATTGGTAGCCAGTGTAAGTCTGAGGTGGGGGGGTGATGTGGTTGCGGCGTGGGACGTCAATAATGAGTCAGGCGGATGTGTTGTGGATTCTTTGCAGCTTTGGAGTTTGGTTGTTGTTCCTGCATATAGGGCGTTTCCGTAGTCCAGTCGGCTGCTGACCAGGGCGTGGGTGACAGTTTTCCTGGTTTCAACGGGAATCCACTTGAAGATTTTGCAGAGCATGCGGAGGGTGTTGCAGCAAGAAAAGGAGATGGCGTTGACCTGCTGAGTCATGCTGAGTGTGGAATCCAAGATGAATCCTAGGTTACGTGCGTGGGTGGTGGGAGATGGTGCGGATCCTAGGGAGGTGGGCCACCAGGAGTCGTTCCATGCTGAGGGGTTGGCTCCGAAGATGAGGATCTGTGTCTTGTCTGTGTTTAATTTGAGGAGGCTTGAGTCCATCCAGCTGGCGATGGCTTGGAGTCTGTTGTGGAGGTTGTTTTTTGCAGCTGTAGGGTCTTTCGTGAGGGAGAGGATTAGCCGAGTGTTGTCTGCGTAGGAAACTATGTTGATGTGGTGTGTACGTTCGATGTTGGCGAGTGGGGCCATGCACACATTGAAGAGCGTGGGGCTGAGTGACGAGCTTTGGGGGACACCACAGATGATTCTGGAGGCCTCTGATAGAAAGGTGGAAGGCGGACTCTCTAGGTTCTGCCTGACAGAAATGATGAGATCCAGTTGAGTGCTTTATCGCGGATTCCGGTGTTATGGAGGTGGGTGCGGAGAGTGTGATGACATACCGTGTCGAAGGCTGCGGAGAGGTCCAGGAGGATGAGTGCTGCTGTTTCCCCTTCGCCGAGCATAGTCCTGATGTTGTCTGTGGCAGCGATGAGTGCGGTCTCGGTGCTGAGGTGTTTGCGGAATCGGGATTGGGTGGTGTTGAGTGCCTTGCTGTCTTCAAGGAATCGGGATAATTGGCTGTTCACGATTTTTTCGATGACTTTGGCTGGGAATGGGATTAGGAAGATCGGTCTGTAGTTCTTAGGGTCGTCTGGGTCTGCCTTGGGTTTTTTCAGCAGGGCGTTGACTTCTGCACCCTCAGTCTCATCAGCAAAAAAAAGTAAATCAGGGTACAGAAAATAACAGTGAATTCCCAGATATGTTTGATTTCTTAGGCATTTCGAGTACAGCAGAGGAAAGGTTCAAAGGTATATGCCCTCACCATTGCCTAATACTGATCATGAACGTGCAACAGCCTTAAATGTCCTTTTATTCACCCTCGGCACTTACTTGTGACTGGTGGTATGTCGTTGTAAACGCTGTAAACGTCGTGGTAGCATGTCATTGCAGATCCTGGCAGATAACACAGAAATCTGATAGCTGCACAGTAGCTGGAAAAAACTGTGGCAGGCACTTTTGGCCAAACTGATGAAATAACTAAGATGCTCCAATACTCTTTCCGTGTTTATTTGATGTCCAGCTACATCGGTGAAGCTTCCCCTGCCTGCCACTTACAAATGTCACTGTTGCCGGTGTCCAGGATTCCAATACATCATCACAATCCTGGGTACCATAGTAACAGTGACCATAACACATACCACTATGCATGATGGAGAAAACGGGAATAGGACCCGGTTTTATTAAATGGACACAGTTACTGTACCCCATGGCGGAGAATTAAAACTGCTTTAGTGATATCTGACATCTACTGGGTGGAGAGGGGCACTTGGCAGGGGTGCCCATTTTACCCACTTTCATTTGCAACAGCAGTGAAGCCACTGGCCTGAAGGGCATGAGCGGGCACTCATTACAAGTGTGAGACCAGCCACGGAATACTGCACTATTTGGAGATGATATGCTGTCTTTCTAAATGAAAAACGATTGGCCACTGGGCACAAATTACAGGCATCAGCATAGTATTGGTAAACCCATATTGCCAAAGATGAATCCATAACTTCACATCAAAATTCTTGGTATTGGTTTAGCATGTCCAAACAAATTTGTGATTGAATAAGAGTTTTCCAAGTACATGGATGAAGGAGCATCACTAGGGCACACATGGATGAGAGACAAGCGCCAACACGTATTTCGCCCCCTCCTGGTTCATAAACCTGGGGCTTTCTCAAGGCTGAAAAGGGTTAAAAACAGAACAATGATAAACATTCCATGTAGGACAACAGGTCCAAGAATAAAAAAATAAAAAAACGAGTGTTACCCAAGTGAAACAAAATAAACATTCTTTAGTGCCACAAGACTGAAAAACAGCCATCTCAGAGTGATATATGTAAGAATCTATTTGCAGATGCAACACCACTTGAAATATAGAATCAAGACAAGTCAGAACAATGGGTGCTAGTAGGTGGGTTAAACAAGCAAAAAAAAAAAATCCCAGAATTAGGAACTGAAGGAAAGAAGTTATTATTATTGCTCAGGGCTATTTACACGATGTTACATTAAATTACCAAAGTAATGGGTATAAATAGAGTTCATCCCATGTTAGTAGGGGGGTTTTGCTTAAGTCATAATCAATAAAGTAACCCAAATTAGATGATTAATCGTTAAAAAGTCCCATGAGTTAAGCCACTCATGTTAGGTAGCAATACGATGATACAGTACCTATTCGGGTATTTTTTAAATCAATTCTTATGAAGCTTCATGATCAGATTACGTCAAGAAACAGATCTGCATCAATTTAAAATATACAAGAGCAATGCGATGTAGGAAGTCCCATCTTTTCATTCACTACACAAAGCCTGTATCACTAATGTGAAGTAACTCCATATAATCAAAAGCATAAATAGAAAAAAATCATCTCGAGTGCCATTATGTTGGATTAAATCTCCAATAGATAGCAGAACAGAGAACTAAAGATGTATATCTAAACTTGTATCCTAGAAATCAAAGTTTCAATCTCTCTCTTTTTATAGTCATAATAATACCACATGACCAAAAGGTGACAGTATCCACTGGAAAGAGAAAAAGATGAGTATTACAGAAATAAATCAATTCTATAAATTAATATATACCACAGCAGTACTAATGTAACAAAGATAATAGTATGTGCATATCTGGCCCTCGTTTTAAAGTGCTCCCCTTCTACAAAGCTAAACTCACTAAGGAGAATAAGTAGCAATCCAAGAAACGAAAAAACATTATAATTCAAAGATCAAAACATCTCACCGAGCGAAGAGCGTCCTGTATTTTATGAAGTCACAGGATAAATCCCCACATTAAAATTTTATGGCAAAACCGGAGGCTCATATTATGCATTTCTTTTCTTGTTTAATAAATAGCAGCAGTCAAGAAAAAAACACCAAGAAGGCTAAAGAAAAACGGGCTAATGAGAGACAAACAGTAGCTCAAAGAGTCCACCAATCACAGGTCATCAAACCCCTAAATACGTATCTGGACTGTGAAAAGCCCTCTTTTCTTGCAGCCCGCAGTCAAGATAAGTATTTTACATCTACGCTCCATTCTACTGTCATTTACGTTTTGTACGGTAAATGGGTTCCTTATCTATAATTGATGACTTTACTGCGTAACACTGCTTTCATTGCCCTTTTTCCTCTCAGTCGGCGTGTAGCTGCAGGTTTTCAGCTTAGCGCGTTCTCTGCGCACGTGTGCAGTTTTCTTTTGTCGGCATTCCAAACTGCCATTTATGAGTAGCGCAACTTCATTTTCTGGCAGCGCTTCACTGAAACGGCAGTTTAACGCTCTGTCATCGTCTTCCTGGCATATTTCTCACCTACGCACAGCTCCGGCTTCGTTCTCTGTCAGGTTTTTGCCCTGGGTACATTTTTCTCCGCCCATAGTTTCCTTTCCATAATTAAAGGGATATTAACCCTTTCAGTTTCTATTTCCATTTCCTTGTTGTTTATTCCTATTTAGTCCTTTTTTTCCAATGGAAATGGAGGGCTCTTTCACTAAAATTAGCTTGGAGGAGGATGAACAAATTAATGAACAGCTTAGTGGTTTCATTCAAAGTTCTGTGAAGCAAGCTGTATCAACCTCTATTAATAAATTGTCTACAAATTTGGAGAACTCAATTTTAAACTTATTTTCTAAGACGGTTTTGGCCCATTCTGCGGGTGAAAGCAGAAAACGCCCTATTTCTAAAAATATTTCAAAAAAGGCATTTATTAGTGAGGTTTACTCACAAAAGGCAGAGGATGAGGTTCCTCATAAGGCCCCTTCTAAGGAGGGTTCTAAGGTTTTCCTCTCTAAACAGTCTCTAAAGTGTACAAAAAATCCAAACACATTACTGTGCCTATTGTGATTTCTAGTATTTTAGATACTGATAATGATGGTACAGATTCCGCCTCTGAGGCAAACATTTCAGATGACGACAACTCTTTTTTTCTTCTCCTCCTCCAAAGAAAACAAAAATGATGGCGCATGAGGCTAACCAGCCTCCAGTTATTGCGGATGTGGAAGGAGTTCCTATGTTCAACCCAATAGATATTCATCAACCTGATTCAACGGAGTGGTTCCCTGCGGATCATGTGGGTGATTATGTGGCATCTAGATTACGCACTTCATTGGATAAACAAACCAGAGCCAAACTCCGTTCGGAATGCCCTTGTCCTTCTTTAGCATCCAAGATTACAACCACCCCAGTTATTGATCCTTTCACCTTTTTTTCTTTTACAAACTTCGGTAAGGATCCACGCAAAGGCGTGGACAAAGACTGGTCCACTTGCCAGGATAAACTGCTGGATGTAGTGGGTCCTCTCACCCGTATTTTTGATTTGGCCGAATCTGCCCGTCTGGACAATTGTCCCATTGATCCAGTGGATTTATCCCTATGGGTACAGAGATCTTTTTGTATATTAGGCAATGCCAATGCGGCAATTACTCACGAGCGGAGGAAAGGGCTCCTCCTTAAATTGGATCTAAAGTTGGTCAATCTGGCTGAGTCAGACCCAGGTATCAAGGCGGAAGGACTACTTTTTGGGGATTCCTTTATTAAGGAATTGAGCAAATATGTTTTCACTTTTGCTTCATTGGACAAGGCCCAGCAGTCGCTCAAAAAGATGTTTCACAATCGGGTTTTTGCCAGGGCCTGCAGAGGCAGGAACCGCTTTGCCAGCCGCTCATACAATCAACAAGGTTCCTGTGGTGTCTTCAATGCCTCCTACCAGGAGTACAGTCCGCAGTTCTATCCCCAAAGAGGACGCGGTTTCCGCAACAGAGGCAGCTGAGCTTCCAGACTTGCAGCCCAAACCAGTAAGTCTTTGTTCTGGCCCTCCTATTGTAGAGGGCCGTCTTTTGTTGTTCCTTCCAAAATGTCAGTTGTTAACGTCAGATCCATGGGTTATGAACACTATTTAAGGTTACATCATAGAGCTCTATGCAGGACCTTTTCAGACTCTTTTTTCTCACCCTCCCAAGTTTTCTCAAGAAATGACTTTGGCGATTTCAGCAGAAATCCATACGTTACTTCAGAAACACGCCACCCTTCCCTGTCACCTAGACCTCTCAGGCTTCTTCAGTTCTATTTTTCTCGTCCAGAAAAAGAACAAAAAGATGCGCTCAGTCATCAATCTAAAACATTTCAACCAATTTGTGGTTTATCGTCAATTCAAAATGGAGACTATTCTCCATCTCAGGGATTCTCTTCTCCAGGGCAACTGGATGGTTTGTTTGGATCTCCAGGACACCTACCTGTCAGTTCCTATGCACCCAGATTCCAGAAAATACCTACAATTCGAAAGGATGAATCAATTCTATAATTTTTCTTCCCTTCCTTTCGGCCTTTCTTCAGCACTCTGGTGTTTCACGAAACTCATGAGGCCGGTCGTGGCTTTACTCAGAGCACAGGGTATCTGACTGATCATTTATCTAGACGATATACTCCTTATGAACCAGGATCATACGGTCCTTCAATCTCATCTTCATTTAACCTCCTCTCTTCTCACCGATCTGGGTTTCCTAATCAAAAGCGAAAAGTCTTCTCTTGTTCCAGTCCAACGCATAGAGTTTATAGGATTCCTCATAGATTCAGTGTCAGCTACTCTTCTTCTCCCCCCCCCCACAAAGGTAAAGTCTATAAAGTCGGAAATTATCCACACCCTACGCAAATCCCTCAGATCTTTGGCAAGGATTGTAGGCCTGCTCTCCTCTTCCATCCAGGCCATCTTTCGGGATCCTCTTCACTACAGAGTCCTTCAAAGACTCGAAATACTTCATCTTCAAAGGAGTCTCGCTTATTCAGACAACGTCATTTTAGGTCACGATTCTCACGCAGAACTCCAATGGTGGATAGACCATTTAGACGCCTGGAACGGCAGGACCATCTTTGCGTCAGCCCCAGATATTGTATTAGAATTCGATACAAGCCTCTCTGGATGGGGAGTCCGATGTGGTACAATCTCGACTGGGGGAACATGGTCTCTTCAGGAGTCACTGTTGCACATCAACTGTTTAGAGATGCTTGCCGGCTCCTTTGCGGTCAAAAGTCTGGCAAGAGATCGAGTGTTGTTCAGTTCTTCCCAGAATGGACAACATTTCAGCGCTCAGGTATATAAACTGTCTAGGAGGCACAAGATCCAAACCATTAGCGGAATTAGTGAAAGGGTTTTGGGAGTTTTGTCTTCAAAGAAAAATCTCAGTCCAGACGGCATACATCCCAGGCAATCTCAATACAGTAGTGGACTGGCATTCTCGTTTCCTTCAAGACTCCAGCGATTGGAAGCTTCATCCCGAAATTTTCCACGCTATTTCTCACAAATGGGGCCCATTCCAAATAGACCTTTTTGCACCACGTCTCAACACTCAGTTGCCCCAATTCTACAGTTGGCGACCAGATCCATTCGCTCTAGCCTTCAATGCCTTCTCTCAGGATTGGTCGACATCCTTTTATTATGATAAACAGGCTCATAGCGCACATCAGACGGCAACAAGCTGTGGAAGTCCTTATAGCTCCATTCTTGCAATCCCAAGTATGGTTTCCTTCTCTTCTGGAGTTGGCGATAGAATCCCCCTTTCTCCTTTCCGGAACTTCTAACCAACCCCTTTGGTCTGTTGTCACAACTTGATTCTAGGCAACCTTCTCTCCCTTTCGACGTGGAAATTGTCGGGGATTCCCAACCAGTCCCTGCGATTTCGGCAGAAGCTTCAAGCCTCATTGAACATTCCTGGGCATCAGGCACGAAAAAGACCTATAGCTCAGTTTTATCCTTATGGCATAGCTGGTGCATGGGAAAAAATATCAATTCCCTTTCAGCAGATGTAACTTTCATAGTTAATTTCCTTGCAGCTGAAGCTAGTAAAGGTGAGTCATGCCGTATGATTAATCCGTACAGATCGGCGATTTCTTCCTCTCACTCTCAAAAAATTGTCTGCAAAATTGGCCATGTTACTAGGTTTGGTTTCATTCAAACACCTTTCTGATGTTAGAGCTTTAGATATTACTGCTCGTTATTTTACCCCTTCTGGGGTTTTGTTTAATAGTTATAGATGTACTAAAACTAATTTGTCATCAGTATTTTATCCTTATTTTCCAGACCACCCTAAACTCTGTGTGGGTCAATGTTTGAAAATATATGAACAACAAACAGCCGATTTGAGATATTCTTCTACTTCCCAACTCCTTATTTCCTTCAAAAAACCTTTTAAACCAGTTTCTTTTCCAACTTTGGCCCGTTGGATTAAATGGATTATGTCCTTTGCTGGCATTGACACTTCTGCCGTTGGCAGCCATTCCGCAAGAGGGGCTATGGCTTCCAAAGATTTTTGGGCTGGTTCCCGTTTAGAGGATATTCTCAAATCGGCTGATTGGTCTAACGACAATGTGTTTAAGGTGTTTTATTGCAAACCGGTACATCATGTTGCCTTGGATGTTATTAGTATGCTTTAAACTTGCATAATATGAGCCTCCGGTCTTGCCATAAAATGTAGATTTTCCTAGTAATTTATGACGGAAAGTCTTCATTTTATTAAAGACACGGAGTCGAGTATTATCCCACCTCAACAATTATTACTATGATTGTTCCCTCCCTTCCAGCATCAACTACTACTTCACAACCTTCATCGTGATCATCATCCTTCAGAGGATCATCAGTGCCTATCTTCACTGGCTTCACTTCATCTACATCGTCTGTATTCGGATGTCATACTTTCTTCTTCCGAGATCCAGTTACTGAAATTTTGCCAATACTTTCTGGCTTTTGTCATGGCCTTTTGCATCATTTTTTCTATTGTACCATTGTTTTATACTGTGACTCTCGCACAAGAAAAAAGGGCTGTTCACAGTCAAGATACATATTTAGGGGTTTGATGACCTGTGATTGGTGGACTCCTTGAACTACTGTTTGTCTCCCATTGGCCCATTTTTCTTTGGCCTTCTGGGAGTTGTTTTTTCTTGACTGCTGCTATTTATTAAACAAGAAAAGAAATGCATAATACTCACCTCAGTGTCTTTATTAAAATTAAGACTTTCTGTCATAAATTACTAGGAAAATCTACATTATCCCACCTTTTAGTCGGGTGTTCTAGTTCAGCGCCATTTTTATTCTGGGCGGTGTGCTAGTCCTACTACAGTTACAACTAGTGAATCTCGGAAAGAAAAATAAAGAGGCGGCCATCATGAAACCATACCGTTATAATGACATCAAAACGGTATTTCTCAAATATAGGTTCCAAAAATTGCTCACCAAATGGTTGCGCCCCTCATAATATACAATCGCAAGGTAAAGAATCTACATTTGAGGTTGATAAGCCATAAGTCGAGTATTCGGATTTGGTGTCAGCTACATACAGAATATCCTAGCCCTACTGCAGTTTCAATTAACTAGAATAGGAAGGCAGCACAAGGGGAGCGGCCATCGTTAGGACTTCATGCTGGATAAAACAAAATGTAGTCGTGATAAAGGGTTGAATTAGTCTATATTAAAGGATGGAGGCTAAGGGGCATCCATCATAGATAGGGCAAGAACATGGACTATGATATAGTAATAGAACAAATGCAAAACCCTATTTGCTCCTTTACTGATCACTCACTACAAAGTAAAAATCAAAACGTAGCCATCATTAGACAGAATCAAGACAAGACAAACCATTACAGTTTACACTTTTGCTATCCAGAGATCACAGTTCTACAGGAGAGGGAACAAGATGTTAGAGTAATCCACAACAAAAGTGGAATGAACAGTGAGTTATTACTCATTCCATATTAAAATACCATCATAACCAGTTTGAAAGCCAGGAGTTTCTCATACTCCTAATAGTGTTCTGAACTTATAATTTACCAAAACATACATAAGCGTCTTATTGCATTCTAATAGCATAAACAGCATGTAATAAGGAACAGCGCAAAGTAGAATATACATATTAGTTAATGATTATAGTAACCAACAATGTCATTCTGCGTCCTTGTTTGAACTATAATCGGACAGTATTAAAACGAATAATAAGTGATATTTCATACTTTTATTTTTAATTCCGGGTCCCCACCTCGGGGATGATGTTTTATTTTCAGGAGACCACAGAAGGAAAAAAGTTCTAGTGTAAGGATGGCATAACATGAAGTGTTCAACCAGTGGAAGATGCACATCATCTTTTTGTATGGTGCAGAAATGTTCCTGTTCCTATGTTTAAGTGGTCTAATTGTACTCCCACTGTAGTATTTGTCACAAGGGCAAACAATAAGGTAGACTACGTTAATACTCTCACAGCTGATAAAGTCCCGTATTATGAAGTCCTGGCCATTAATGTTTATTTTTTTTTGCTTTTGACAGACCGAGTTTGCAAGTTGAATAATTAGAGCAGGTGTAAAAACTGGTTGAATAAAAAGGTTGTGGCGTTTATCAGGAAGAAAAGAAGAAAAGCAGGGCAAAGTTTACCCCTAAAGTTTGGTACCCTTTTGAAACACATTTGAGGGGATGGTAAGTCTCTTGAAATAGAAGGGTTTATTGTAAGGACCAATGTTTTTGTAACAGTTTGCGAATATATCGATGACCATTGTGGAATTTTGTAATGAAGCGAGTAGTTTTAGTTTCAGAGGACTTGGTATTACAAAGGATGTTTTGTCGATCAGTCTTAGCAACAGAGTCTCGAATTTGATTAAGTCTAGATGGATGGTAACCCCTCTTAATTAGCTTTTGTGCAATTTCCAAGGCTTGTTTTTCATATTCTTCCAATTTACTGCAATGTTGACTAGCCCGTCTAAATTCTCCAGAAGGTATACTGATTATTGTATTATAGGGATGGCAGTTGGATGCGTGAAGTATGGAGTTAGTGGCCGTTTTTCGGTGGAGACGGGTATGGAGTTTATTCTGTTCAATAGAGAATGTCTAAACAAGGACTTCAAGTGATTTTCATGAAATTTGATAAGTTACTTCAGAGTTCCATCTATTGGGGGTTAATGCCCTCAGAAAATGTTGAAGATGTAACTCCTGGCCCTGCCAAATGAGTAAGATGTCATCTATAGAACCCCAAAAGATAATGTTGTTAATCACATTGTCCGACTTCTCTCCACAGCCAAAATCTTTCCTCCTCTCCCATCAAGATGCAAGCATACGGTGGAGCAAACCGAGATCCCATCGCGGTCCCTTGTAGTTGGAGGTCGTAGTCACCTTTAAACATGAAAAAGTTATTTTCAAGGCAAAACTTAAGCATTTCAAGAATCATTATTTCTGTCAAACAGATGTACTGAACAGCTAGATAAGCATTTTTTTACTGTTTTGATGCCATTGCGATGTTCAATGGAACATCTATTGTGGCTAGAAGGTAGTCTGGTTGCCAGTCAATATTCTGTAATTTCTGTGGTATGTCTTTAGTGTCTTTTTTTGATAAAGGAGGGTAAACCTTTCATGAAAGGTTGCAGTTCTAAGTCAATAAAGTTGCTTATGTTAGAAAAGATTGAATTAATTCCGGCAATAATAGGTCTGCCTTTTGGAGGAAAGCCACCCTGGTGCACTTTAGGCAAGAGATATAATGTTGGAGTAGTAGGGTGTTTTATAAATAAGTGAGTCTTTTCTTCATGAGTAAGTAGCTCAGGCAGTTGCTGGGTCCGCTGCCTACAAAAGACCAAAACAAAGAACCCTTACCCACAGAATATACAGCTACCATGGCGATCCACCCTTGTCTCATGGAATTATTGGAGCAGGCTTGCTACATGTGTAGAGCGAGAGACTGAAAAATGTGGTGATCTATTTAGAGCAAGAGAAATGATGTTATATGACCACTTGTGGGCAGACTCACATACAGGTGGGAAACTTATTATACAGGACAATAGCAGTGGCTATTAAGAGGAAGTGGCCTGGGGAACTAGGAGAGCCTAAATTGCATTAGAGCTGCCATCTTATCTGCACCACCTCAGGAGACAAAAGGACTGTTTCGAGCCTCTATCAAGTCCTCAGATGCTCCTCCGGCTGCACTTAAGGATACATGGGAGACCAATGTGGGAATACCCATTACAGATGGAGACTAGAGAAGAATATTTGAAAGGATGCCAAAGGTCTCAAGAAACTAGCTATTTGTACTGATCAATTTCCATATCTTATGCAGGGCATATTTCACGCCTGGCAAAACATTTGTAGGATGGAGGTCAGAGTCAGCAACGCTGCATCTTAGTCACAGTGCACCACGTTACAGGATAATCACAGCAGAAGTGCTCATTTGCCAAATGTAGCACGGAGGCAGTTTATATAATAAAAACACTGTTCACATCATACTGTGTCAAAGGTGGAGCTAATGCAATGGCGTGTCTGAAGGCTTACAGCTGTCTCCAGACTAAATGGTACAATGCTTAATAGGAATAAACTGCATAGTCATTGTCTTCTCAGTACATTATCGTGTTTAAGTGTAAGCGCATGTAAAAATTCACCATCAATAGGTGTCAACCTAAAATGTGCATTCTAAAATGGAGAATCAGCGCGTGTTCACCACAATGCTCAAACCCAAAGTGTTGATCACCTGACTCTCACTTGAGCAGCTTACACAAATATTATGAGCACATGGTTATAGGCATATAATACAAAGTAGTTCATTGACACATTACACTGGCATAGGACACCAGACAGGACCAAAGTTGGCGGTAGGTTTGAATGATGGTTTACTAGGAGGCATAAGTGATGCGGACTGCAGGGAACATAACTGACTGAGCTATGAGAAGCGATGTATAGGCTGTTCTTGTCAACGTTTTCTGGTGGAGGAATGTTCTTCCCTAATTGTAACTTCCATAGTTTTAACCTGCTACTAGATAGACTATAGTAGATCCACAGTGTAAATGTTTTAATGTGAAAGTGACAGTTTGTTTGCAAAAAAAACCCAAAACCCTTCATTTGGAGTGAAATGGTAACTGTACTCTATACTTCAACATAAAACATCTGGGAGGTGCTGGAACATGAGGTGACCTTACCAGCACCTTGGAATACATGCACTTCCAGTGATTAGAAATAATCACATGTCCACATCTGGTAAGACTAGGACCAGACTAAGGAGGACCACTGAGGACAACATACTAAGAGTGACAAAAGCCTTGGTACAGTGGGAGGCAGTGAATACAAATGAAAGGGGAGTACCTATTTAGCAAAATGGCGCAACTAGAGACAAGTAAGGACCTGATAATTTATGAGAGCTTTCACCCAACAAGCTACAAGTGGGAAGGCATTTTAGACCCACTAAAACGTAAGAAAAGCACCTTGGATGCACACAAACATTTGTAAACTCCTGCAAGCAACTACACACCAGAAAACCACTAGAAACAAAAATAAACTCTTGCAATGAACTTGGAACTCCTGTTTGCAGACCACAGGAAACCTGTGGAACATATGGAAGAGCCCAAATCTATCCTCTCAATAATGAGACCTTCTGTGAATGACATACAGAAACTATCAGAACTTCAAGCAAGCATGAAACAGTTACATAAGGCCAACAGATGCTGCAGACATCATATTAAAGGATTATAGGGATCCCAGAAAAGACCAAGCGCTCCACTTTGGAACTATACCCGACATCAGACAAAATGTTTTTGGGTGGAACTCATCCATAGTTTCCTGATACGCAAGCAGCTCCATTCCCACCCCACAACCCCAGTTCCACTGGCCCCCATAAAGACCAATAATAGCTCATCTTCTCAGACAGAGATAGGAACCATATATTGCAGATAGCAGGCACCTAGGATCCTTGAATGTTGTAGGAAATTGTGCATATTTTGCCACACTTCACTGTACCTGAAATAAAATATCTGAGTCAATTCAAACTTTATTAAGCATGTGTCCAGCAAGACTCAAGTGAATAAAAAACACATTTCTTTAATACACTTGTGGGGGCGTGGGCATGGCTGGAATCAAAAGGGGTCCCTATCACAGCACAGACGTAAACAAGACAGCATAGGTAGAATGACCTGCAATAGGAAGAGAAAGCTACACCGTCATCTCAGCAAACCAATTAAGGAGCAAACACAAGAAAAGGCTGACTGGTTGCAAACATTCACAAACATTGAAACATGCAAGAACTGCTCTCAAACCATGAGTGAGATGCGACTGGTTCTAGTGTCTAGATACCGAAGATGTGATCAAGAAAGGGCTAGTAGTCACAATAAAGTTGTCTGTTGTCACCTAGCATGAGAAATCAAATACAAAGCGTCAACCTGCTGCTGCATGCCATCTAGACAAAGAACACCTACTACTGTAGAATGTATGCAGAAAAAAAAGGGGGACTGGAGGAACTAAACCCACACGTCTCACTACACACCCCCAAATGAAACGTAATGACTTGCAAGAACACAATATATCTAACTGTTACAAAGGAATGTAATTTTGAATGGTGAGGACATACACCCACAACTGGGTAAGGGAGATGGGGAAAGTTGTGCAACTGTTTGAACATCACACATGTCCTAGAAAGGTTAATGAAGCACATAGAAATCTCTTACCACAAATCTAGAACATTAAAGCACATGATGCACCCCAAGGTATATTGAACACCATAATGCCCTATTAAAGAAGGCAGCCAAATCTAGACTACTCATAAGGAATCTTGGATGTATGGTCCAGCTAAAGGATGTAGAATAGACACACCTAGAAGGAGGCAAAATGATATAACTTTGATACAATTTGAAACATCCACCTAAAACAGCTCAGCAAATTACAGAAGAGAGGGTGAAGTTAGAGAGAAGAATGACCTCTGCATATCCTGGCGCTGCATTGACCCAGAATTCATCTAAATACATTCCTTATTGAAACTGAAGGCAAGCCTGCAGCCCCAGAGGGCACGTTAGATGGAGAATCAGTGACCATAGGCAGCATATATACAATCAGTTCATTCCTGGACTGCACTAACAAAAAGCATGATCCCTTGAACCTGTGGCAACCTTCCTGAAACTGCTCATCTACAGATGATCCTGGACCAGAGATGGATTTCCACAGCAACAGGGAACCCTTTGTGAGCCAAAGGTAAGACCAGAGTCCCATGGACTGATGGCACTAGTCCCATGCCCACTGCAAGTAAAAAGTACCTACCAGATCCAAAGAAGCACTGGCCACTGGGCCCTCCAAGACAGGTGGAGCAGTGCATTGTGGGAAGTGCAGTCCAACTTACAGCAAACTACAGTTTTTCACAGGCTCTGCAGAAGGGGAGAGACCTTCTCCTCCACCTTACCACTGCCAAAGCTTGTTGGGGGCCAGTCCAGTCATCTCAACATTTACTTGATGCTGCAACTAGAAGGCACACTGCAAAACCTTCATCCAACATCACATGTGGCCTCATTGTCAAGTTTTTGCATCTACTTCCTCACCCACATCATCTCAATGGTAAAACCAGCAACCACAACTCCCATTCGGCACCAAGGATAGTCAAACACACTCTGCACCTGAGACGCCCAAGCTAGGTGCAGCTGTTCTGCCTGGTGAATCCTGGTCCCGGGGCCTAGACAAGCTTAACCCCCTGTGGTTACGGTGGTTATACCCTCTACGCCGGGACCACAGCCAAACTCCAAAATCGCCTGCAACGCATTCAAAACGCCTCGGCCCACCTCATCCTCGACATACCCCGCAGCAGCCACATCTCCGCACACCTGAGACACCTGCATTGGCTCCCTGTCAGCAAAAGGATCACCTTCCGACTTCTCACCCACGCACACAAAGCCCTCTACGACAAGGGACCGGAATACCTCAACAGACGCCTCAGCTTCTACGTCCCCACCCGCCTCCTCCGCTCCTCTGGCCTCACACTCGCTGCTGTCCCTCGCATCCGCCGCTCCACGGCGGGTGGGAGATCTTTCTCCTTCCTGGCGGCCAAGACCTGGACCTCCCTCCCCACCAGCCTCAGGACCACTCCGCTTTCCGGAGACTCCTAAAGACCTGGCTGTTCGAACAGCGATAACCCCCCCCCCTTTTTTTTCCCCTAGCGCCTTGAGACCCGCACGGGTGAGTAGCGCGCTTTATAAATGTTAATGATTTGATTTGATTTGTGGTCTCCGCTAACTCGACCTACATGTGACAGTTTCACAAGTATCATTTTCCAGCACCTTCTGCTCCTGCGTTCAGCACCAAGGGCAGCCAGGACAACTTTGCACTCAAGCCCCATGAGCCAGGTACAACTGGTCTCACTGTTGAAGCTTAGTTCTGGGACCCTCACAACCTTAACCATGAGTGGGTTCCTCTGAGCTCACCCAACAAGTGACCAAGTATCACTAGTGACTTTTCATATTGACGTAGGTCCTCCAGTTGCAGCACATCAGCACTTACACATAGCCTTGGCTGTACAACGCATCCTTGGCGCAACCAGGCCCTAAGTGTAGGAGGCTGGCCTGGTTTGTAGTGGGTACCTAAGGTACTTACACCTTATACCAGATCCAGTTACCCTTATTAGTGAAATATAGGCAGTGTTCTAGCAGCTTAGGCTGTCTAGAGGTAGCTGTAGCAGACCAGCTTAGGCTGAACTAGGAGACATGTAAAGCACCTGCAATACCACGATAATTACACAGTACTTATACACAATAAAAGACAATACTCAGTGTTACCAAAAATAAAAGGTAGTTTATTTTAGTGACAAGGCCAAAAATATCTTAGAGGCGCTACTCCTTCTGGAGGTATTATACACAATATATACACTAGTAACCAAAATCAGGTAAGTAAACAGTCAAAGAATAGGGCAAACAGTAGAAAATACAATAGATTGCAATAGGCTTAGGGGCAACACAAACCATATACTAAAATAGTGGAATGCAAATCATGAATTTCCCCCTAGGTAAGTGTAGTGTGAAGAGGGGCACTGGGAGTGTAAGAAAGCACCAAAGGTAAGTAAAGTACCCCACCCCAGAGCCCAGGAAAGCAGGAGTAAAGTACAGCAAGTTTCCTCAGGACACACTACAAATTGTGATAAGATATTTTGAAAGAACCAAGCAAGACTGCAAGCACCAAACAATGGATTCTTGGACCCGAAGACCTGTGGAGAGAGGAGACCAAGTCCAGAAGTCTAAGAAGAGTCCAGGAGCCCATGCCAACCTAGAAGATGGTGCAAAAGTGGATTTTCCGGTAAGAACAGTACAGAAGAGCACCAAAGAAGATGGCTGTGGGTTCCTGCTTGTTGCAGGTGATGTCCCACGTCAAGTTGCTGGATGCAGGCTGTTGCCGTTGCTGGATTTCGGCAACAAGTCTTGGTTAAAGCAAGTACCCAGTTTGCGTCAAAAAGGAGCTGTCTGGATCCAGGATGTACCTGGGGGTCTCCAGTCAAACTGAGGAGAGAGAGAGAGAGGGGGCTCTCAGAACTTCGAAGAACCAACAGAGGATCAGGCAGCACCCACGGGAGTCCCAGAACACGGGAACAAAGAAGATGCAAAGTGTGGATGTCGCAACACCACACAGGAAGGTCGCACACCGCCGGAGAACAACTCAGCGAGTTGTGGGTCACAGGATGGAGTGCTGGGAACCTGGGCTACACTGTGCACAAAGGATTCTTGGAAGAAGTGCACAGAAGCCCAACGAGCTGGAGAAGACGCAGTGCACAGGGGTCCTGTCGCAGCACAGGGAGGAAAGCTCTTACCTGCACCAAATTTGGACAGCTGGACCTTTGGGCAGTCTGGCTAACTTTGGTCCACCGCCTGTGTTCCAGGGAGCACGCTCATCTTCAGGATAGGAGTCCCAAAGTACCGGTGGTCGTCGCAGAAGGGTGCCTGTAGAAGCAGGGAAGTTACTCTGTCACTCCACAGGAAATTCCTTTGGTTCTTCAGTCCTCAGAGCGTGCACACCTTGGAAACTGTTGCAAACGTGTGCTGGATCTGAAGTTGCAAGTCACAAGTGTCGTCCTGGATACTTTGTTGCAGTTACAGCGGTTCCTGGAGCAGCTGCGGTTGATCCGACAGTCAGAAGCTGAAGCAGAGGATTCCTGGAGGAGTCTTGCAAGCTGAATCTGAGGAAACACCCAGAGGAGAGACCCTAAATAACCCTGAGAGGGGGATAGGCTACCTACCCAGGCATGCACCTATCAGGAGGGGTCTCTGACGTCACCTGCTCGGACTGGCCACTCAGATCTCCAGAGTGTCCCCACACCTTGGTATCCAAGATGGCTAATGCTAGGAACACACTGGAAGAGCTCTGGGCACTACCCCTGCAGTGGTGATGGACAGGGGAGTGGTCACTCCCCTTTCCTTTGTCCAGTTTCGCGCCAGAGCAGGGACTGGGGGTCCCTGAACCGGTGTAGACTGGCTTATGCAAAGAGTCCACCATCTGTGCCCTTCAAAACATTTCTAGAGGCTCTGGGAGGCTACCCCTCCCAAGCCTCTAACTTCTATTTCTAAAGAGCGAGGGTGTAACATCCTCCTCCCAAAGGAAATGCATTGTTCTGCCTTCCTGGGATTGAGCTGCTCAGTCCCCAGGAGGGCAGAAACCTGTCTGTGAGGTGGCAGCAGCTGGGGCTGCAGTGGAAACCTCAGAGCTGGTTTGGCAGTACTAGTGGTTCTGGTGGTTCCATGGTGGAGTCCCCAGGGTGCATAGGCCAAGGAGATAGTGTTTTCTCAATCCTTCAGGTGAGCGACACGGGGTAGGTTTCCCGCGATTCCAAGGATTGAGAAAACACTATCTCCTTGGTTGATGCTAGCGCAGACCTAGGAAGCCTAATCTCTAATATGGGATGGGCGACCGTTTTGACCAACTGACTCTGACATACTTTGTCTTCCATTTGTAAGTGACTTTCCAGCACTTGACAATTCTTGTTGTATAGGAGAAGTAGTTTATTTTTTCTGGGTCCTGAAGAAGGGATCACTTTGTGACCAAGATAAGATGCGAAACATGTTGACCATTAGACAGGATTAGGCATACTACCTTTCCCTCGTTATAGAGTGTAGTGGGACATTATTCCCATCAACACTCCCCTCATTTATTTTTTAATCTTGGCCTGCACCTTGTCTCTGACTCATTAAAATGATGGTTTAGGTTCAGAGCCAATTTTAGTGTTTTCTCTCTCCTACTCTCCTTCCCTCCCTTACTTTTATTCTCAGTCAGTTTTCGTTCCAGACCTCCTTTTGGCAATTGGCCAACGGTTTGTGTGCCATCCTGATTTTTGGGTGGCCCGCCAGACATTGCAGCACCGGTCTGACGAGGAGTAAGCCCAATGATGAAACCTGTCACCCTATTGGGTGCTTGAGGGCTCTCCTGACATTTATCATAAATTCGCCCTTGTTTCCCAATATAACTATTAGGTTTTTTGTCTTTTGGGAACAGTGCACCTACATATATATACCTTTATCCTGACACCTTATGTCCCATTTAAACTCTATTCCGCCAAACTCCCTCCAGAACCGTGCCACGATTCACAAAATTGTAGCCACAACTTTTCTCTCAGGTTATGTCCAACCAATCATGGCACTGTTGTTGGCATGTGGATCCACTCTACCTTCAGAAAAAAACACCCCTCTATATAACATATTAGGAGTATGTTTAAGGGTGTATACTATGCATGCCCAAAAATGCTAAGGACTGAGGCCAGTTTCTATCACATGCTATGGTAACAGAGCTGAGTATCCGAGCTGACAGACAATTAGTTACATTAAGCTACAGTGCTTCTGGGACTATTACCCAGATTTAAAAAGTGGAAGATAAACAGGTGCAAATAATTTGCTTATTTACTAGGCAAAGAGAAAAATAGCCAAGCTTTAGAAAGCTTCAGAAATTACATCGACTAAAACATGGCTCATTGATTCAAAGAAATGGGCCACTGCAGAGAATGATACCCTGGTACTTATTTAGGGGAAAACAAGCAGGAGAGGAGAGACAAAAAGTAAACGGACTATTGTACTGTTCCTTGAGCCATATTGTATGTCACCCTCCATGTGTCACAAGATATCTTATAGACTCACCCTGGTACCCACCAGGATTTATATCTTTGGGTAGAAGGTTAACATCCTGCCAATACATTTTGAAAAGCCGTTCAGGGATAATAGTGTACATGAACCCAGAGTCAACCATGAGTTCAACATTCTCACCACACACAGTGAAAGTAGCAGAAGGTCTAGACATCCTCTCCTTTTTCTTTTAATGCCAGGAGTGTCCACATACAGAGCATTCTTAAATTTGAGATCATCATTCACTATAAGTACTCTGTCCGCAAACATACCTTCAACTGTACTTTCAACCGCCCCAACACTAGAATTCACATTTTTGTTTTGTTAGATTCCCTACAAACTCTTGCATAATGGCCCTTCCGCCCACACCTCCTGCAGATTTTATTGGTAGCAAAGCACTTCTTTGAGTCCGAATCATGATAAATGCTGCCACAACTAGCACAGTCCCCTTTATATCTAGCTGCTGGAAGACCTTATCCTCCTTGGTTTCTGGATGCTGGAAACCCATATTCTTTCTTCTCTTTTCTCCTAACTACACAAACTTCACCTTCAATACGGCTTTGACTATCAGAATTGACCAAGGATACATCATTAGTCCTATCCCTCTTGTTCAGTTCCTTCATGCACAGTTGAGATTCTTCGATCACTTTAGCCATCCCAATGGCCTCCATGAGTGTGGGATCCTTCGTTGCCCATAATCTCTTGTATTTTTTCTCCTTACATTGGACAATCAAAATTAACTGCTCCGTCATATTTCCAAAACTACATTTAATGGAAAGTTCCCTTAGTCTAGCCACAAACTCATCAATGGACTTGTGTTCAGCCCGAGTATACAATTTGTACCTGGCCATAACTAAGTTCACTTCTTTTGCAAATCTGTTTTCCAATCTTTTTTATAGCCTTCTTGTAGGCATCATCCATGGGCTGACCATTAGGACCCAAAGATACGGACAAATACTTGAACTCTTTGACCTTCATTGCCTAGGGCACTCCGTAAAAGAGCCTTCTGCCTGGCTGAGGAAATATTTTGGCCATCAAGGCCAATGATATAATTCTCCAAAATGTCAATCCAATCCTCCCAACAAATATCAGGCTGACCTGCTTGTTGCAAGAAATAAGGTGGGGTAATAATATTTCCCTGTGAAGCCACAAATTCAACAAATAAATTCAACAAATGCATGAAAATAAATGAATGTGACAAGAGGCTGCAACTCTAGAAATAGGTGGCTTTCAGTGAAACAAGAGTCAACAAGGCCTTTAATTTCCAATCAAAATCAGGAGGATATTCAACAAACAGAATGGCTGTTACACTGGTCCTCCAACATCTAAGCAGGTGAGCGCTCTGGTCTTTTAACGCTAAGTAGAAGTCAGGTAGCTGAACGTTCACAACAAGGCTTTTACTTTCCAATTAACAGAAGGATATTCAACAAACAAAATGGCTGCTTCTCTACTCCTCCAACATGGAAGCAGGTAGGCGCTCTAGTCTTAACGCTAGCATAACGTTCACAATGCACACACGAGTGCGCAGAGTTAATGAAAGACAAAAGTACCTGCGCACAGGGCCCCCCTCTTCCAAAAGCTCAGTCAACAGGAGAAAGATAACAGGTAAATGAAGGGCTCAATCCGATGCTCCATCATGCTGGCAATCGTAGGTAAGTCACCCACTGCTGTGCTCACCAGACGGTCAATTCCTCATTTACACCTAACACTCGGAACAGCAAATAATGTGCCAGGTTCTGTACGCTCATACCCACACTGGAAAGCGGCCGCTCGTCGCCAAAATGTTGAAATTAAATGCCCAGACAAATATCGGTTTGTTCCACGAAGTTTATTCGGGAG
This sequence comes from Pleurodeles waltl, assembly GCF_031143425.1. Classification (NCBI taxonomy): domain Eukaryota; kingdom Metazoa; phylum Chordata; class Amphibia; order Caudata; family Salamandridae; genus Pleurodeles; species Pleurodeles waltl. The sequence goes on along the minus strand of NC_090444.1, from coordinate 724,882,995 downwards.
GTACACAACCTGGCGTCAGTCTCCTTCCCAGATTCCAGTCCAACTGGGAACATTGGAAACCCACACACCTTACAGTCTAGAACATCAAGTTACATCACAACACTCTTCTCTGAAAATTAAAGTATGCCTTTCTTCTCTTCGCTCACCTCTTCATCATACTGGCTACCCTACTCTCTTCACAAGTGCCTACCATGGGATTGTGCATTCTCTTTCTGCAGCAGTGTTGCCTTCCCCCTATTCTACTCATCTTCTGGTCAATGCTCCAATTACTCTCTTCTTGCCAATGAGTCAATACCGTTGCTGACCAGGGACAGACTACATTGCTGTTGCTTGTTGTAAACTACCAGTGAGGATGCTGTTCGGAGAAGTTAAAAATAACCAGTGCTTAATATGAGCCGGTAGATGGCACTAGTGATTGCTGTCTTGCACAGAAAGTATGTGTGGTGTAAATCAGACCAATCAGTGAATCTAGTTGATTCTTGTGCAAACAGAAGTCCTAAATTTGGCATGGTACATTATCAGGAGTACTCACCAGAACCGAAGCACCCATGAGTCTGGCATTTGGTGCTCCTGTTGCGTTGTGTGGGTGTTGCATGCCCCATGATTAAAAAAAAATATATATATATATATATATATATATATATATATATATATATATATATATATATATATATATATATATATATATATATATATATATATATATATTTAGAATACTGGTGGGCCAAGTAAGTCCGCTCTCACTATTCCTGGTTCATCTAATTGTTTTTTTCAAGCAGTTGCTTGAGGCAGACCATGTTCATGTTGCTGAGTGCAGTTGTGTGATTCACACTGTACGCTCAGCTGGTGCTTATGTACAGTTTTGAAGCACCCAGTCTGATCCCGACTCGAGAGGAGAAGTTGCCTGGCTGGCACAAAACTCAAAGTGGCAGCAAAGGGGAGATGCTGTCATGAGGGTTCTGTCCAGCAGCAAAGGATTAAATGAAGCATTACAACTCTCAGCCTACTACAGCACCTGAGCACCGGCCTGTAGACGACAGGCAGTCTGTAATATGAAGTTTCAGGAAAATGGAAGCTCTGCTTAGCTGCTCCAGATTACAATGACAGTGCAGTAACCCTAATGCTTGCTTACTGGCCTTGCTTACAGCTGAGACAAGTCTTAAATTTTTATCCCCATCCGAACATCATTTAACCTGCAGCAGTTTCTCCATGAGGGCAGGGGAGCACCACCCCCTGTTCACTGTAGGCCACAGGTGATAAAGATAAAATGGCAATGAAAGTATTTCATTGTCATTTTATGTTTTTACCCCGATGTGCGTGCTGCAGTGCCCCTGAAGTAAAAGACATGCAGGTGTGTCCTACGCTGAGGGTTGGCAGCATGCATGGCAGGAGCAGTGGCTGGCTGGATGCTCTAAAGTTTGCGTCAGTTAGGCCAACTGTCTTGCAATGTCCAGCAAGACATGCTCACTTTGAAGCTCTCCTTCCAGAGGTTTCTTAAAAAGCTGGATGGAGAGAAATCTCAGGTCTTCAGGGCCTGAAGGAACATCCAGCCAGCCCACTCCAAACAGTCCAGGTGCTTCTCTCATGCTGGTTAATAGCATAAAAGCAGTGTCTGTAATGGTTAGGGAGGCTACACAGTAGATTGGAGTTTGCAGAATACAGAGGAGGACGTGCTGCAGGGGTAAGTACCTTCAATTTTATTTAAAATAGTTTTATTTTGGGATTTTGGAAGGAGGGATTGTTTTATTATGTGGCTTTTGGAGGGAAGTGGTATTTTATTAAGGGCTTTTGGAGGGAAGGGGTGTTTTATTTAGTTTTTTGGGAAGTGGTGGGCCACTTTGCTCACCTCATCACCGTTTAGAGTTACAAGCTGCCCATGCATTTAACTATCTTACTGCTTCTGTGATGTTTCATGTCTGGTACTTAACACTTACCTTGCAACTGTGAAAGAGTTATTTTATTCATATTGCCTCTGAATAAAAGTACTACACAGTGAAAGAAACATATTAAGAAATGCTAATACTTACAAAGGATTGTAACAGAATGTAATGTGAGATGTGGAGGATTTGTGTTTCCATATAATTATTAAACCCAGGTGTTGTGTTTGTCACTGTAATCAGATTGAAACATAATTGGCCTGTTAACATAATACCATTAGTAAGAATCAGAGCCAGTAAATTAATAGGACAAACAAGTCAATGAATACCCTTCTCAGTTGCCTTGTGTTCAGAATATACACAGGTTATGGAAAAATAAATTGAGCACTGTATGGGTCTTTAGAAAAACGAATGCTACATTTCTATAGAGGACTGGAATTCAATTATATTCATATGGATCACTGTCATGCCCATGTAGTCATCTGAGCAGCCATCTTTAGTCCCTCTCTCCTGCAACATTATGCACCAATTGCTAAAAGCTTAAGCTTTGCCATGGAATTCTTTTCCGCAAGTCGTAATTGTCTTAAGGACCTTTCTAAATTGTTAAAAGCTAGACAGTTTGAGGCAGGAAAGCTTGATTTCCATACTAAAGATGATAGGCACTGAGAAACTGTATATTGCTAGTTCTACTCTAGCAAAAAACAGAATTGGCCTTCCGGTCACACCCATTTAATTGCCTGAGCCACACGGGCTACTATCTCTCACTCTCCTTTGACCCATGTCATGCATAAGCCCGGCGACATGGCTGCAGTGTAATTGTGGGGAGTGGTGCATGTGGTGAAAGGGGGTGATGGTGATAGAGCGTTACCAGCCTAACAATTTACCTGTAGTTGGACGCTCTTGGGTCGATGAATCTTTTGGCCAAGTGGGACTCTCCTTACTCGGGAGTAATCAATCAAAATCAACAATCAACAATCAATAACGAACATAAGCAATTCCCCGATCAACATAACACTTCACAATTAATCCAGAATACATTTCGGCGAAACCATGACCTTTCGGTCATGAATAATCACACCAGTTTATGCAAAGTTAATGAATTTATTTCCCTATATTAACAAAGCTAGCACAATGTAGATGTGTCTCAACACCAAATGATATATGTAAATGAACATTAATAGCTGTCCATAACGGCGAAACAGATGCAATCTATGCAGCATTTGAATAACGATGCCTTCTATGATGGCAACGCAAACCACTAAAACTACAATCTGTAATGGGCTAATTGCATACATTTAGTCAGCATAACAAGGTCTCAAATTGCATCGTGCATCAAATGAATCCTCATCTAACCTCAAATCAGCATCGGCATGTGGGACTTCATGCAAAAACAATTTAGCAACATTAATTTGGAAAACTCCTAACTAAGGCTCTTATCAAAATTTCAGCAGTTGGTTACCTAAAAAGAAAACACAATGCAATTGTACAATTTTCCTTTCATATTTACCAAATTCAATCAGCATTCAAGGAAGTCTTCGTCTCACAGGTACCGATTTCGATCAGCATGGGTACTGGTTCCGATCAGCATGGGACGGGGGCAAAGGGGCAGGGTGGACGGGGCAGTTGCCTCACAGCGGCAAGATAAAAGGACAACTATTACTTCATGCAAAGGGACGTATCAAAGTTAAAGTCTCTAGGGCGAGAATTACTTAAAGTCTCTTTCTCTCGATTAGAGAAAGCATCAAAGTCTCTCAAAATGGCGTCGAACATCAATTGGCATCGTAGAAGATAGGCAATAATGTCCGATAGGTAATGGCCGTTTTCTTCCTCGTGCACCTGGTTTAAATAGACAACAGTTCAAATCCAGTAGGGTCTTCCATTGGAGGGTTCATAGGTTAGCTTCAAATTGTCCAATCAAAAACAACAGTTCTCAAGCTTTTACCTAAGCATACATTATCCTTGGAGTCGGGAACGTAAGTTGCAACATATTTTACCAATTAACTCACTTTCAGAGCGTCCATTGTCTGCACCTGCAGATTGACCTTGGAGTGGAAAAGAAGATGCCAGGCTGGCACGAAACCTTAAAGATAAGCATGTGAACGGTCTCACTGGAAAAGTACAGCTTCAAGCAAGAATACACGTTTATTAGCACATTGGAAAAATACGAGCATCTAAACCGTGAGACACGGCAGCTAGGCCAAAGCCTCCACTAAAGTTATGCTAAGCTAAAGCATTTCTAACAAGCAAATCATGGCACACGTTTACGATTATGTCAAACTAGTACAATTCTAATACATCACGTATTATGAAGCACGCTTATAAATGTTGGCAAACTACTCTGAGGGCACATTTTGTCCCCGTACAATCTTATTTAGTTCGATTAAAGTCACACTTGATTATTGCAGCACTACGTTTATGCACTAATAAATGTAAAACCTTCATTTCAGCTTCATCAATGGTCGGGGGTCCCGCCAATGAAAACTCACTGACTTTGTTAAGGCAGAAATTGCAAACGTAATCGTTAAGAGTGACTTCCAATTACATAACAGAAGACATAACTTTTCTAGAAGGCCAACTGAGCTATGTATTTCCAGGTACCTGCTAATGAGTCTTACTCCTGAAGTTCTAACAGTACCTTTTAGTTTTCATGCCAATCTCACTATGAATAAGTTCTTCATTAACAGGGTTTAACAAATTCAGATTTGTTAAGGAAAGAAGTTTATAGGTGACAATAAAAGGCTTTCATAAATAAGATGTACAGCAAGGTGGCAAGCACATTCCTAGGCTGGACAGCTTGGCAGCCGGTGTGGAATTAACTTGTCGCTTAGAACATCTCAAGGTATTTGGGAACCCCTATGCGGAACAGCTTATAATTTATGAGCCATTTTCAGCTCTTTCATGCCCCCCTTGGCCAGGTCATTGACAATGCACAGGCAGGCTCGTACAAATTCTTAATGTGCTTACATCTAATATTCAGGGATAGTGATGTGTGTTTTCAATATTTAAACACAGCAGCAGCTTGCTAACATCACTGCAAACAATCTGCGACACCCTTGTACTTCTCATATGTGACCCTCCTATTTTGATCTAGAAACTTTTTGTATGTATGCTGCATGAAACAAACAATATTTCTCTGGAAAATGTCTGTACTAGACTCTCACACATCACCTACGTTGCAAATAAAATAAAGGAAAACTGTATTTAAAACAATTTAAGAATTATTCAAGAAGGAGCGCGTCGGGAACGCAACCAATATGACTGCCGGACTTTGAGCCTCCTGGCCTGCTCCTGTGTTTTCTCGGAGGCTCGGTGCCCATTTATTATCTACATGCTTTCTAAGATCAAAATTAGTGACCAGAAGGTTGGCGCCCTGTTCCTGGGGTATTTTTGAATGTTTTAGATTTCACTCCGGCATGTTTTTACCGTATGAAGTGCTGGTGGATTCCTGAAGCTGTGCCATTTTAGAAGCTCTAAGGTTCCCGGGACACTGTTTTTGAGGCACTGGCCAATCCCAAGAAAGCAGAAATTTGAAGTTTTACCAAATTTGATGACACCATGTTCTAAAGTGGATTTTTCCTGATATCTTTTTCAACTATTGAAGGGATTCACTATTACTTTGACTGGGCACTATTAAACTTGCACTCTTGACTATAATATACACCAAGGGACATGCCCCCTGGTTGACACTACTTTAGCAACTTCTGTCCCTCCGGGCTATCCTAAAAGGGGTCACTCATGCTGGTCATGTCTTAAGTTGCTGGAATATTATATCCTCATATTGACTCACTGTTAGACTTTTCATCCTTGGCGTGGTCTCCCTTAACTTTTTGCCTCTGTTCCCCAGGTTGTTGATGTGTGCTGGACTCTGATTTTGCTGTTTGTGTTACTCTGGGCACTTTACCACTGCTAACCAGTGCTAAAGTGCAAGTGCTCCTTTACAAAATGTGTATGTGATTGGTTTATCCATGATTGGCATATTTGATTTACTAGTAAGTCCCTAGTAAAGTGCACTAGAGGTGCCAGGGCCTGTAAATCAAATGCTAGTAGTGGGCCTGCAGCACTGGTTGTGCCACCCACATAAGTAGCTCTGTAGTCATGACTCGGACCTGCCATTGCAGTGTCTGTGTGTGCAGTTTTACCTGTAAATTCGACTTGGCAAGTGTACCCACTTGTCAGGCCTAAACCTTCCCTTTTTTTACATGTCAGACACCCCTAAGGTAGGCCCTACGTAGCCCCAAGGGCAGGGTGCAGTGTAAGGTTAAGGTAGGACATATAGTAATGTGTTTTATATGTCCTGACAGTGAAATATTGCTAAATTCGTTTTTCACTGTTGCAAGGCCTGTCCCTCTCATAGGTTAACATGGGGGCTTCTTTTAAATCTGATTAAAGTGTAAATTCCCTTTGGGAGCGGACGGACATGTGGAGTTTGGGGTCTCCAAGCTCACAATTTAAAAATACATCTTTTAGTAAAGTTGATTTTAAGATTGTGCGCTTGAAAATGCCACTTTTAGAAAGTGAGCATTTTCTTGCCTATACCATTTCTCTGACTCTGCCTGTTTGTGGATTCCCTGTCTGGGTCAGTTTGACAGTTGGGCTGGTTGCACCTCACACTAGACAGTGACACAAAGGGAGCTGGGGTGTAGCCTGCATATCCTGATGAGCCATCTGTGCTGGGAGGGAGGGGAGGAGTGGTCACTCACACCTGAAAGGGCTGTGCCTGCCCTCACACAATGCAGTCTCCAACCCCCAGGTGAGTGTCTGGGGCCTGGCCAAGGCAGGATTTCACATTCCAAAGAGACTTTACTTTGAAGTAGGTCTACTTCAAAGGAGAAATCGGGTATAAGAAGGGCACCCAAAACCACAGACTTGAGAAACACTTCTGGAACCAAGAGGAACCTCTGCCGGAGAAGAGCTGAATAGCTGAGGAAGAAGTGCTGCCCTGCCTGTGACTGTGCTTTGTGGAGCTTTCCTGCAGTGCTGCTTCTGCCAGAGTAAGAGGGCAAAGACTGGACTTTGTGTGCCTTCCATCTTGTGAAGAAATCTCCAAAGGCTTGATTTAGAGCTTGCCTCCTGTTTGAAGTCTCAGGGACAGCAAAGACTTCTCTCTGCCAGCACCTGGAGTCTCTGGAGAGACTCCTGCTCTGACAAGTGGTGCCCTATCCAGTCCCTGGGCCCTTGAAAGGAAAGCTGGTGGAAATCCAAGGAAATCGACTTCGGACCGACGCCGCTGCTGAATCCGATGACACCGCCTGCACCCGACGCCGTGACCTTCCCTGGAACGCAACGCTCTTCGCAGGCCCGACGCCGCTGCAGCCTCGCTGAAGTCTGCGACTCCATGGAAGTCGTCGCACCACGTCATGACTGACTCCTCTCGAAGTGCGCAGATTCAACATTTCGCACAGACGCCGCAATCCCCGACTTCGCGCATCAGCTTGTTTTCACTCTTCACCAAAGGTACTGTACTTGGGGGTCTACGCGACTCCGTGTCCAGCGCCGCTGGTGTCGGCTTGTTGGAAACAACTCCGTCACGAAGCCATGTTAACACCTCATCGAAGCATTTTTGTTTCTAAGCGCTATTTTTTTGTTTAATCTTTAAAAATTAATAACTTGACTTGTGTATGTTGGATTTGTGTCGTTTTGGTCTTGTTTTGTTTAGACAAATATTTCCTATTTTTCTAAACTGGTGTCGTGTGATTTTGTAGTGTTTTCATTAAGTTACTGTGTGTGTTGGTACAAATACTTTACACCTAGCACTCTGAAGTGAAGCCTACTGCTCTGACAAGATACCAAGGGGGTACGCAGGGGTTAGCTGAGGGTGATTCTCTTTTACCCTGACTAGAGTGAGGGTCCTTGCTTGAACAGGGGGTACCCTGACTGTCAACCAAAGACCCCATTTCTAACACTCACAGGTACACTTCTTCAGTTATTTCAGACATCTAGACCCAAAACTGTAAAGCAATATTCCCTCCATCAGGTACTTCAAACGTGGCAACGACTATCACATCTTCTCTTACAAGAGGAGTTCAATTGACATTTCACATATTCCTCTCTCCTTTGAGTAGGACTTTGAAACAAAAGGATAAATCATCCTCACTTCCATCTTCTACTAAACTCATTAATCATCCTGAAATTTGTCAACAACAGTATTTCTCAAGAGCCTCTCAGACCTTATGGCAGGCTCAGGCGAACTTCGGTCGGGAGTTTCTATGACAGCATCAGGAGCTATATCTTCAATATCATCAGCTTCCATCCAGATATCAAAAAACTATTCTGATTCTCCATCGGAGTCCCCTCCTCCCTTCACCCTAGAAGATATTATGGAGGTAATCAGAGTCTTAAAACCATTGGTTGTTGAAAGAAATGCTTCCTTGATGCACATCGAGGAGAAATGGTCCACTCACGAACAACACAACTGTCATGAAATAACAGATCAGTGATGGGGAAGACTATTCCTGAAGTTTCTCATCTGACAAGGGAAACACCACTTCTCAAAAATACTACAGAAGATTTGAAAAACAGGAACTGTAGAAACAACCTATGTCTCTATGGAATCGCAGAGAATTCTGAAGGGACCAATATGATTTTCTTTCTGCAAAAGGCACCCTCTTGTTCATTTACCGAAACACAGCAATTTTAACATTTAAAAGCTCATGGTTTAGCTCCCAAACATTCTACCACATCTTTAAATCAGAGACCTAGAGGAATCATTCTTTTCTTGCAGCTCACTGATTTATCTGCAGCTAAACAAAGGGGTCCACTCCAATGGTCTGACACAAGATCTACTTTGCGCAAGATGTATACAATGAAACAGCTGAAAGACTAAAACATTTCTTGGAATTTAGAGCACAGCTAAGATCCCTTAATATAAGGTATGGTTTAGTTCACCCATGCTTCCTTAAAATAACTTGTAAAGAGATATCTTATACCTCTGACGACGCAGCCAAATTACAAGACTTCCTCTGACAGCATCACCTTGATGACATGGAAGCTGGAGTCGCAGCTAAGACTTGAATGTTATATATGCTTTCTCTGTCATTTCTCCTTAATCAAATAACCTTAACTGTAATTTAGATTCAATTTATTTTTGAACGGTGTGTTCTTTGTGACTCATACTGGTCCCATTGTCTTTCAGCACCAGTGTATCTCATATTTGGCGTATAGGTCTTGTCCAGTTCGTTCCACCCGTTTTGTGTGATGCAGTGCACCCAGCCCACCCCCAATTCCTTGTACTAGATGGTAAATATTTTGTTACACCTTTTACCCCCGTTGTACTTACCTATACATAAATGTTTATCATGTTGCCTCTGTATGTCTATGCTACTCTTTCATGTCACTGCTGTTAATTCATTATTTGTGGTACGCCTTGCTTTTGTTTTCATCAGTCAGGTCCGCAGCCATCCTTTTAATGCACTTCGCACTCCACTCATCCTTGGGGATGTCTTTCTTTACAAATGTTAATGACCACAACTAACTTACATACCTTCTGTTCTTTTTTGGGTTTATACTTCTCCCTCCATCCTTTGCTTCTCTTCTCTCCTATTATTTTTTCCTTACTTCTCTGTATTATTTGTTGAAGCTTCCTCTGTACAAAGTGCTTTTGAATATATTTTTCCCATGCTAAAAAATGAATTCAGTGCAAATACCACTTAGAGTTTCGAAATACTACTCACAGATTTTGCTGGAGTAGCAACTATCACTTACTTTCCGATAAGGACTTCATTCTTGAGACGTTTGTACAAGAACATTTTAGGATTAATGATGTACAAGAGTCTTCTTTCCACTTTGGAATGCATTTAAAAAGTAGCATCCTGAGGCTTCATTATTAACTACATTTCCAACAAATGAAAAGCTACTGAGGAGCCCGCATACATTCTTACTGAAATTTAGAGATCAAAACCAAAAGTAAAAAAAAAAAAAATTGGCATGGAGGACATAAGAAAACTGGACCCTTATTAGCCAATTACCTTAAAAGTAGGAAAGAAAATCTTCCATTGCCTCGCTCACTAATCAAGAAGGTAGTAAATATTTTTGTGATCCAGACATTGCTAGATTTTTTTGTAGAATATTAACAAACACTATGTATCCCTGAGGCATCTCCTCATTTTTTTCTGATTCTTCCATGCGCAAACCCACCTAAGTGGGCTTGACTTCTCTTAAGGATCCTCTTCGTGAAGAGTAACTGTTCTCTGCAGTCAAGCATCTTCCATTAGGAAATGCCCCGGGTCCAGATGGATTCACAGTTCATTTCTACCTCCAAATCTCCAAAATACTTTTCCCTAAATTGTTTAAATAAAAAAATAAACCCTCTTGATGTAAGAATTATCAACCCATTTCCCTCATTAATACAGAATGTAGCATTGTTATAACATTTTTGCCAACGCACTTGCCCTCCACCTAAATGAATTCATGCCTGATCTAGTTGATGTTAAGCAGTCTGGTTTAATTAAAAATAGGACTATAATGGATAATTCACTAATCCATTCAAACATTCTTAGTAAAGCAGCAAAACTCAGCCACACCCTGGCAGTGGTGGCGCTAGATGCTGAAAAAGCATTCAATCGAGTTTAATGGAACTATCTAAAGTAAGCACTTCATTGACATGGGTTTGGACCTGGACTTCAATTAATTTTATTATACTCCTCCCTATGTTAGTCCATTTTGGTCAATGGTATTCAGTCTTCTTACTTCCCCCTATGCAAGGGCACACAGGAGGATTGGCCCCCTATCACCAATGTTACTTATTCTTGCACTTGAACCCTTCTCATTTAGGTTGAAACACGGACACTTTCACCGGCTTTTTGTTAAATAAAGTTCATATTAAATATATAGCATGTGCGGATGACATCCTCCTATTTATCTCTGAACCTGAAACATCTCTTCCTAGCTTTTTTTGAAGAACTAAGATCATAGTCGAAAGTCTCAGGTTACAAACTTAACATAGAAAAATGTGAAGTGATGCCCCTCAATAAGATCTGCTATAAAGCATCCTTTACTGAGATGTGTTTAGCTTGGAAACCTGACAGTATGTCTCTATCATACCGTAAAACTTTCAAAGATACTTTACAATCCAAATATTGATGTCCTCCTTGCTAAAATTACAAAACTAACATAAGGTTGGTCCCCCCTATTTCTGTCATGGGGGAGTTGCCTGGATACCATTAAAATGATTGTTCTTTCAATTATTAATTTCTTCCTCATGACGCTACCTGTTAAAATCCCAACCAAACACTTTATAATTGATAGATTCTTATAAAAAAATGTATGGAAAGGGAAACCCTCCCGGAATTCCCCACATCACTTAAAACTATCAAAATCAGCTGGAGGTGTTCATTTTCCAGACTTCCCTTCTGATCATAAAGCCTTCATTATTAAAAAAATCTCAAAGCTGCTTCCTTGCACCTTCAGATCCATCAACTAATGTATGGACTCAATGGAATTAGCAGTTATCTCTCCTTTTTCCTCATACTCACATTCAATATGCGTCAGACCCTCATAAATACTGGGTACCCTCTTATTCTTGTTCTCTATTCAAGCCATACTTGGGGATGATCTTTTCTATCGAGATCAATTACTTCAGAGCCCTATTTGGTATAATAAACTGATACTTTGAAATGGTAAACCACTTTTTTGGAGAACTTGGTTAAATACAGGTACATTCACCATATCTCAGCTGATTTTCCATTTTTCCATTATAACTTTTACTAGTCTCTTCTCTTCTTTCAAGCTTTCCCTGAAATCCCTCAAACAATATCAGATCTTAAAACCCTTTATGGCCCCTACACACTCATCTTTTCCTCAAACCATTCAGGGGAATTCTCTGCAATATACCCACAAACACATACTTCATGCTCCCAAGGTTCCAATAATTTATAAAACAATGATAAATCTCCCTTTGTACAGGCCAAAATCGAAACAAACTCCTGTGGGAATCAGATTTAGTATTGTGTTGGCCTACATTACTCTGGCAAAAAATATGGGAAAACAATCTTTTCTACTACACATACGGCCACGCTCACCCAAACGCTGTATTGCTACTAGAACTGGATATACTATACAACTGAATGTTTATTTAAACTCAAATTACTCAAAAGGGAAGTATGCTGGTGTGGCTCGTCTCATCATGGTACATATCTTGATATGTTCTTTCTATGTCCTAGGCTGTCCCTATTCTAGAAATAGTTATGGACAAGAATTGGAAAGATAACCAAAGTACACACTCCATTTTCCATCTAAGTTTTATTTTTAGGTGGTTTAGGTAATATCTGTCCTCAAAATAAATTACTTCATAGATTGTGGATGACCTAATAGCAATCAACATATCAACCAATAAGTGGAGATCTGGGGACAATATCTCACTACAACAGTGGTGTAATTTGGTTTGTCAATCAACGCTTGGATTGGTATAACCTTTATTCCTCATCTTTAATTGACAAAAATGATGAACTTTGGGAACCACTAACTAGGTATTTGTCCATTCAAGTTCGCACTTGAGCAAAATGAGTGATTACTTATTATGTTTAAGCATTTGAATTGCTGTTTATATAGTTTTTGATGACTGATATGGTTGTTATATCATAATTGGAAGCTTCACTTAACAGTGTTATAACATTTAGTGCTTCTTTTCCTCCTTTTTCTCGTCATTCTCTACTTTCTGCATTCCTTTGTTTTTTTTTTTTTTTAAATAATACCATGTTTAATTCAGTTACCCGTATTCTATGGTTATTTATATTTAGGTTAGTATGACCTTTTCTATTCAATTTTCCAATTACATTTTATGGCTCTTTATGTACTGGTATGCCGTAGACATGTATACTTTTTACTTCAATAAAAATACTAAACTAACAGAAAAAAATATTCAATGTCATCAGGACAAGACTCTTCAGAACAGAGGAGGTTTCTGTCAGGTCACCCGTGAAAGACTGGGGTCCTGAGTCAGTTCCCACTTTGCCCATCCTTTAAAATGTTTATGTTGGCGCTAACAGAGCGAACACCCATTTGGATATCCATTTAAAATGAAGTATGATTAAACTGCTGTGTCCTCCAAGTGCACCCTTAAAAGAAAATTCAAGATGGCAGCAATAGTGGAATTCAGGGATGTGCATTCTGACCGAAAATTACATTTTTTATATTAAGCTCGGCAGGTTGTAACAATCTGCATTTTGCCTCAGTCCTAACAGACAGCTCATTAAACGAATGCCAACAAGTGAAAAACATGTGCAGCCAATAGCAGAAGAGGGTTGCCCAAAGCAGACTCTCTATGTACCTTTTTCGCTATCTTTTTGCTAGGTTGGTGACATGCGCTCTAGTAACAGATAGCTATATGAAATGAGTCACCACACACTCGCAGGTCGATGGCAGTGGTGCTGGAAAGAAATTCATAGCAGGGGTGAGGTCATCAATGTTACATCCCTGAAGTCATAGGGATTATAAAAATTCCAAGCATCAATAAGAAAGAGTGTAGCAAATCAGCCACACCCATTCAGCAGGAAAGTGAGAAGGGTGAAGTGTATGTAGGTGTGTTGCCGTTTGGAGCACACTGTTGCAAACGGCTTACTAAACTTGGTGTGCTACCACGCTGCCATTTATAGATAGCATATTCTATGTTGTAATGGCTACTTATTTTGGCACAGGCCTACAATTTTACTGATAAAACTATATAGCGCTCAAACAATGTATAGGAATTAGGTTTTAGCAAATATTTGTCATGTGCACTGTGGCAGGTTGAACAGTATAAAGACAACGGAGAGAAATTGCAGTGTTCAGGTAAGTGGTTTATTTCAGTAGAAAGGGGTTGTTATATTTTTCCTTAGATTTTACTGGGTTGTAAGGTCTCAAGTCTTTATCTTCCCTTCTTCTAATGGGGTTTTTCTTCTTCTTTTCTTCGTTCTCTCTTTAGGTTGGTGGTCCCTCTGTCTCTCAGCGGGTTCCAGCGGTGAGGTACCAGGAAAAAGGAAAAACGCTACGGTAAGTGGGGTATTACGTATATCTGATGATGGTTTTAACTAAAGGGGAAGAGGTAAAAAGGGTGGGGTTGTGCCGGTGGTGACTTTGGGGCATAAAATGAATAAACTCCTTACAGTGCACTTTTTTTATGTGGCTCACACGTGTCTACCTCTGTGTCCTCCAAGTTCCCTCCCAGTCCTCCCCTCACTCCTTCTCAACCCCCTTCCCCAGTGCCCTCTTAACCGTGGTATTCCCTCTGGAGTCCCACAAAGACCGTACCTTAGCAAGCCACGACCCTCCTGGGTCGTGGCTGGCGCTGGGGTTTTCCCTCGGTGGGTGATCTCCGGCAACGCTCTCTTGCTCCAACACCTCGTCGTTGTTCCGCGTTAGGACAGTCCTTCCTGGGTCTCCTGTTTCGGCTCCTCCGTTCTCCGTCTGCCCTCCCGGCTTCTCTCTCCTCCCCTCTCTCGTCGTCTCCCTCTCTCTTTAATCCCGCGCCCCGGAAACCCTCCTGGGTTACCGCGGTAACGCCGGGACGCCAGCCTCCGCCTGAGAGCGTTCCCACGGCAACGTGGGAACGCGGACATGACGCGACGGGAGTATCTGATACGTCAGTATCAGCTCGCACCGGTGAAGTGTTCGGGCCGCCCGTTCACATGCACATTGCCAAGTGAAATGTTTTGGCTTATGTTAGAAATGGGGTCTTTGGTTGGTAGTCAGGTTACCCCCTGTCCAAGCAAGGACCCTCACTCTAGTCAGGGTAAAAGAGAATCAACCTCAGCTAACCCCCTTGGTAGCTTGGCACGAGCCGAAGGATTAACTTCAGAGTGCTAGGTGTAAAGGATTTGTACCAACACACACGGTAACTTAATGAAAACACTACAAAATGACAACACAGGTTTAGAAAAATAGACAATATTTATTTAAGCAAAACCAAAACGACAAAAATCCACCCTACACAAGTCAAGTTATCAATTAAAAACCAAAAAGTGTCTTCATGTAATTTTAAACACAACGCTAACGCGGTTAGCGTGAAAATGTACCTTTGGCACGTCAAAAATAACCCTGCACGGGCGAGTGTGCGTCAAAAAGGGCTTGCAGTGCGTCAATATCACTCACGAGCGAGACCTTGCATTGTATCTCCTTTGGTCGGGTCGGCGTGCATTGTTTCTTCTCTCCGCAAGAGAGCGATGCGTCGATCCAGTCAGCACTCTCTGCTCCATGCTGGCCTTGCGTCGTTTTTACACACACAGCGGTGTTTGCATCAGAAATTCAGCCGCATCATGGTCCGAAAACCACGCAGCACGGGTTGCGATCTCACCAGTCTCCATCAGCGATGCTGCGCGTCGTTTCTCCAGCCGCAGGCGTCGATCTTCCAGTCGCGTTGCAGGCGAGCGTCGATTTTCAGCCCCAAAGCTGGCGGTGTGTCGATTTTTCAGCCGCAGATCAGAGTCGCTTCGATCTTTTCCCTGCACAGTGGTCGGTGCGGGGATTTCTCACTCTTGGGCTGCTAGCTTCTCCTTTCAGGGTCCCAGGAACTGGATGGGCACCACTTGGCAGAGTAGGAATTCCAGCTGAGGCTCCAGGTGCTGGCAGAGAGAAATCTTTGCTGTCCCTGAGACTTCAAACAACAGGAGACAAGCTCTAAATTAAGCCCTTGGAGAGTTCTTCACAAGAAGGAAGGCAACACAAAGTCCAGTCTTTGTCCCCTAGCACAGGCAGAAGCAGCAACTGCAGGATAGCTCCACAAAGCACAATCACAGCTCTTCTTACTCAGCTCTTCACTCTTCTCCAGGTAGAGGTTCCTCTTGGTTTCCAGAAGTGTTCTAAAGTCTGTGGTTTTGGGTGCCCTTCTTATACCCATTTTGCCCTTTGAAGTAGGCCTACTTCAAAGCAAAGTCTCTCTTGATTGTGAAATCTTGCCTTGCCCATGGAGACTTCATTGTGTGAGGGCAGGCACAGCTCTTTCAGGTGTGAGTGACCAATTCTCCCCTCCCTCCTAGCACAGATGGCCCATCAGAAAATGCAGACTACACCCCAGCTCCCTTTGTGTCACTGTCTAGTGAGAGGTGCAGCCAGCCCAACTGTCAAACTGACCCAGACAGGGAATCCACAAACAGGCAGAGTCACAGAAATGGTTTAAGCAAGCAAATGCTCAGTTTCTAAAAGGTGGCATTTTCTAAACATAATCTTGAAATCAGCTTTACTAAAACATGTATTTTTAAATTGTGAGCTCAGAGACCCCAAACTCCACATGTCTATCTGCTCCCGAAGTGAATCTACACTTTAATCATATTTAAAGGTAGCCCCATTAACCTATGAGAGGGATAGGCCTTGCAACAGTGAAAAACAAGTTTAGCAGCATTTCACTGTCAGGACATATAAAACACATTACTATATGTCCTACCTTAACCATACACTGCACCTGCCCTTGGGGCTACCTAGTGCCTACCTTAGGGGTGTCTTACATGTAAGAAAATGGAAGGTTTAGGCCTGGCAAGTGGTTACACTTGCCAAGTCAAATTTACAGTTTAAAACTGCACACACAGACACTGCAGTGGCAGACATGATTACAGAGCTACTTAGGTGGGTGGCACAACCAGTGCTGCAGGCCCACTAGTAGCATTTGGTGTACAGACCCTGGGCACCTCTAGTGCACTTTACTAGGGACTTACTAGTAAATCAAATATGCCAATCATGGATAAACCAATTACATACACATTTTGTATAGGATCACTTGCACTTTAGCAGTGGTAAAGTGTCCAGAGTAACATAACAGCAAAAACAGTCCAGCATACATCCGCAACCTGGGAAACATAGGCAAAAAGTTAAGGGAGACCACGCCAAGGATGAAAGTCTAACAGCTTATTTTGATCCTATGAGAATCTCTGTTTCCATGTCACTTCAGCATTACCAAAAAGTTCCATTTCAAACATTGGTACAGTTCATTTATATGTATTAAAAAGTTACTGTGTGTTTGAAAAAAAATACATCTTACAGCCTTTCCTTTCACACTAGCAAGATACTCACATAGTTGATTTTATATTAACCCGTCACTTGGATTCAGAGAAAGAACATTTTACCTCAAGGTCTTTGATTTCACAGCAAATATGATAAGATAAAAACAAAACATATAGGCATCTTTATTACTCATTCACCTTTGGAACTTCATCCTGGATGATGGTGGTGGGGGGGGGATGGGGCCTGCAGCACCCTGCACCTCCACTCCCAGTGCCTATGGTTGGGAGGAATAAAGCCTTATGCTTACTTTTTCCAGCTGAATTTCACAGGTGGTACATTGTTAACCCAGGCACAAACAATTATTTTATCACACTATTTTCACCCCTGAATGGTGTTTTTATTTCTATATAGGCTTTAACAAAACAGGAGTTCCATGATGCATGACATTTAAATATTAAGGATAAGCAATAGATCACATTTTATATTCTTCAAAACGCTTACCTTCTTTCATTAAGTAAAATTCTTGTCCAGTACAGAGGTTTCATTGGTCGACGTGGCTTAATTGGCTTTTTCCTAAATCCACTAACCTGCTGCATTCCAAATGCAGGCATAAATCCTGGATACGGAGGAGTCAGAGACCCACTGCCTGGTATAAGGTATGCTGCTAAGTTGAAAGCAGGTGATGGCTCAGTGTCTGATCCGGAGAACAAAGGAGCAAAAGGTGGCACACTACTGTATCCTGGCAGAGGTAATGGTGGTGGAATAATTAAAGGAGGAGGAAGAGGTGCAAGGGCATTCCCAGAAAATGGCAAAGGTGGGCAAGGAGGGGGGAGAAAACCCCTAGATTCTGGCAAAGGTGGGCAAGGAGGAGGAGGGCTGACCCCAGAGCCTACCAAGGGTGGACAAGGAGGAGGAAGAAATGTCCTTGAATGTAGCAAAGATTGGGAAGGAGAGGGAAGAACCCCTCTAGATTCTGGCAAAGGTGGGCAAGGAGGAGGAGAGCTGACCCCAGAGCCTGGCAAGGGTGGACAAGGAGGAGGAAGAAGAGAAATCCTTGAATCTGGCAAAGACTGGGAAAGAAAGGGAAGAAAACCCTTCGAGTCTGGCAAAGGTGGGCATGGAGGAGGAGAGCTGAACCCAGAGCCTGGCAAGGGAGGACAAGGAGGGGGGACAGAAATCCTTGAATCGAACAAAGATTGGGAAGGCGAGGGAATAACCACCCTATATTCTTGCAAAGGTGGGCAAGGAAAAAGGGGAGAGCTGACCCCAGAGCCTGGCAAAGGTGGACAAGGAGGTGGAAGAGAAATCCCTGAATCTGGCAAAGATTGGGAAAGAGAGGGGTGAAAACCCCTAGATTCTGGCAAAGGTGGGCAAGGAGGAGGGCTGATCCCAGAGCCCACAAAGGGTGAGCAAACGGGGGGTAGAGAAATCCTTGAATCCGGCAAAGATTGGGAAGGAGGAGGAAGACAACCCTTAGATTCTAGCAAAGGTGGGCAAGGAGGTGGAGGGCTGATCCCAGAAACTGGCAAGGGTGGACAAGGAGGGGGTAGATACATCCTTGAAATTGGAATAGATATGCAGGGAGGAGAAGTGCCACCTCCAGAGGGTGGCAAAGGTGGAGGAGGAGGTGGACAGGGCACCCTACAACCTGAAAAAGGTTGGCAGGTAGGAGTAACAATTGCATAGCCAGGCAAAGGTGGGCAGGGCGGGGGAAGTGGAAAGTCATTATCTTTCAAATATAAATGAAGGAGAGGATGTTTAGGAGCTGCAGTATGTGGCGATGACACACCCAAATCTGAATGAAGTGGTGGAAAAGCTGGAACTTTTTTAGCAGGCAAAGAAGGTGGCGAGGATTTGCTACATTTATCATATAACGTATGAGGGCAATTAACAGACGTATCTTTAAGTTCCAGTCCAAGCTTTGGTGGTAAAGCCTCCATATTTGTTCCACTTGTAGTTGAAGACGACGTAGCAGATGATACTCGAGATGAAGATAAATCACATGCTTCTGACACAGTAGGTTGTTTGCACACAGGACCAATTTCAATGGTGTCCGCTGGATGACCGTGATTTTGTTGCAATGAAGTTTGTTTAGGGGATAAAACTACTGTTATTTCAGAGCAACTAATTAGTCGAGTTTTTGATTGGAGAGTTTGAATTTCGAAATGGCACTCTGGGCCCAAATCTCCTTGGAACACGGTTGGCGACTGTGGCAGTTCATCAGCAAAAAGCCCATTGTCCGACACACATTTTTTGTTTTGGCTCATTGGTACTGCATTTGCTTGTGTTGTGCTTTTGTTCAGTACCTCACATTGAACATTGAGAGTTTTGGCATCCCACAGGTCCGAACTCTGTGTCGTCTCACCCCGAGTTCCCAATTCTCTTGTGGCCTGCACTGTGACTACTGGCATAGACTGCATTTTCAGTTGTTTTATTTGTCTTCTGAGGTCCTGGACAGTGAGCTCCAGCGTTTTCAATCCTTTTGAATATTCCGCTGTTAACTGCGCACATTTCGATTCATACTTTTCCTTAAGAATAAAAGAAACATTGTCACACATCACTATACATCCATTCTCCGATGCTAGAAGTGCTATATTTGAAATCACCGGATATAACACCACGAAATGACTACAAATCCCCATTAATATAGGTTGAGAATCACCTTGCTAAGCAGTTTAACCTATGTCCTGAGAAACTTAAGTTAACGAAGAACCAGCTTCTTAGCCAGTGATCGAAGTTCTGTGGAAGATGCTCTAAATTGGTTAAGTGTGACAATTTATGCGAAAAACGCAAAGCTTTACATGTGGGAATTCCTCATACTAGCAGACGATGGGCAACACTTGATTGCCCCAACATGACAGTTATCAGATACTGTGCTTGCTGCTCTTCTGGCAGCAACTCAACCACAAATCTGGAATTCTGTAACATCTTTAGGGGATTGTAGATTTGAAAATGTGTATGGTATCACATTTTAAATCATGCAGTTCACCCTTCTTCTTTCATAACCCATGACAGGCATCAGCTGTGCACAGCCTCCACCCTGGAGCTGGAAATGCCCTACGCACAGGGGTTTCCAGCTCAGACCAACCACTATACCGGCTCTTCACTGAGAGATCGTATTAACAGAACCAATACCGTGCCACACACTGTCGCAGCATGCGCAGGTAGGTTTGCTAAAAGAAGTTAAACATACCCGCTGTCTATGGAAGATTGACAGCTCGGTTGTCTGCACTGTGAGATTAAGTAATCCGCTGAGTAAGGGCATCTCTGCTGTGTGTGTCAAGGAAGAGAGAGCAATGCTGGATTTAAAACAAAAATGCAACTGGCTACAGGGCGATAAGTACAAGTGTTATGTCAAAAACGCAATACACATTAATGAATACACAACTTAGTTCTTAGTGCTTTGAAAATTAATAATTTAAAATAATATAAATTCATTTCCCAGTTCTTTAGGGATGCTGCACTCATGACAACAGGATCGAGGGCTGAGGTCCTCATTTTTAGTTTTGTAGAAATCATGATTTTAGTTGAACCTAATTGGGATAACATGGTACACAGAATTAAACCACCTTGTTACAGGTCAAATGTGCCCTGGGAACCCAACTAGACAGATTAAGTCTTCAGGAAAAGAGCCAGAAACTTGGGTCAAATGTGGAAATCTAAGAACAAACACAAATGTACCATGACATTCTCCATTCCAGGGCCCAATATTTGTAATGGTAGGATAATACTGCACCTGTTACTTCATGCACCCCATGGTGCTGTAAATTCCTGATGGCATTACCACAGCCGTTTTCTTCAGAAGCTTCTAACAAGGGACAAATTGTTAAAGAAAGGGCAGGCAATGAAGGCTCCTCCAATCGGAGAGAGGCCTAAACGATTGTGCTGCTATAATGTACTATACTAAAACATGGCTACACCAATTTTTAAAAAAACTTGATCTTGAGTTAAAATATTCTTGCCCGTATGTTAATATCTAGCTATTTCCCCATAGGTTCCTATCTGTAGGATATATATGGCCGACCCGTACTGTTTAATAGCAGCCAGTTTAAGCAAAATCTTTGACCTGGTTGAGAGAGTTTTATCCAATCTCTGGACCAAACTGAATCTAATGAATAAAGGAGACCACCTGTTCCACAAAACTTTGGAAGTTGGACTTGTGCATTCTGCTCTTTGTAAATTGTCAAATGTTAGGATAAATATCTCGCCCTCGAAATTGCTGTCTCACTGCTCGAGACATTTCGAGTTTATTTCTACTGTGTGAACTCATGCATGTTGAGAATATGAATTCAATGAAGCGCTGTGCAAATATGCTTTTAGACAAGCCATTGAATTACAAGATGTATTCCTATGAAACAAATGCTATCTCGACAGAGAAAACTATTTTTAAATACTTGGGGGGGGGGGGGGGGGGGGGAGACCTGAATGTGTGCTTCCTTGTATGCAATTTAAGAGACAGGGAAACTGATACTTATCTGTCAAACACATGATAGGACAGAAAGGGTGAAGTTTCTTGTTTATTATACTGAATGCAGTGAATTGACTCAGTCTCCCCTGACTGCAAATATCTTTATAATAGAGAACTTTAGAGCTCAAAAGCAAGATCGTTCAGCAATACTGAGAGGGGGGGCCTTGGGTCCTCTCACATACTGATCTTCCTCCATACACGATTATGTTGGGCTGACGTGGTCTACTTCCTCTGCAATAGTGCATGTATTGCATAGACTACGCTCAATGGGCTAAGCAGTAATTGGTTACTGTAACAAGCCTATGACCAATGTTGTAGGCATGATTCGTTCATTGAGATAACTTGTCAGTTACCATAGGTCGGAACTACTTGCTAAGAAAAGTTCTGACAGAGGCAGCAGGTCTGAATTACTTATTTTGAAAACGCATGTTACAGCCACTAAGCCTTTAAGGAGGGCTTATGAGGTCTGTAGACCTTTTTCGAACTTGGACTTCCACAGTTTGCCTAAGTAGTTCATTGCTCATAACCGATATGGACAACGGTAATGAAAAGTCTGGACCAAATACAGTAGGAAAGGGCTCTGCATAGTGCAACCCTGTAACCAGTACAGTAAAAATGAGGTATATTGCGAAATTTCAGAAGAGGTTTTATGTTAATCCAAAACCTTTGGGGAAGGGGACGAACTTGGAGTTACACTCTGCCCACAAATCTTGCTAGAAGATGCCAATTCTCAGTCGCGCTCGTCAATTTAGCATTGGCAAGCCACGCACAAAAATAAAGTCTGCCATGTGGCAGTTGGCATTATTTGGACGGAACTCTGCATTACAAGCATAGTGCAGAGTGCCTAAATTTCTGCCAGCTCAGCCAGCTGAGAGTAATTTATCACCCACTCCTACCAAAAACCATGTCAAGTTGATTTGCAATGTTGACTCTGACAAATGCAATAGGAAGGGGTTTGGTACAAAGGTTCCTTCTCAGTCCTGCCACCGTAAATACTTGCGGTCTGGAGAGGAAGGCTTTTGTTCATGTCTGAATAAAAGGTCTGATGGGTCTCTCTAGAAAAGAGACCAGGTTCAAGTTAAATTCAATAGGCTTAAGTTTCTGATTTTCAAATGTAATGACAAAGGCACTATGTAGACCTCTCATTTTATATTGTGAGTTACTTGACCAAGCATGTAGACTTAACATTTTTGATTTGTGTAAATCCTCATGCTTTCCAATATGCCCATAGAGGGCCGTTACTGTTTTTTTAAATTATGTCATGATGGGGTGCAAATTTTCAGAAGATACCTCAGAGATAACGGAAGCGGACTCAATTTACAATGTTAGTTGACCCAGCGATACTTATTTAGGGTACCTGATTTGCATCTGGTTTAATTCGCAAGGCCCCTAGGGGAGGAGAGACATTTTATTTCCACCTAAAATCTTGTAGATGTGACATGCTGATTATCGTACATACTTGTGTATGCACTGATGTATTTTCCCTTTTAAATTAAACTATGTGGCTGGACACTGACTTGAGTGCTAATGCTGTATTTCGTTGTGTTCTAAGTTCTTAGCTGGGAACACCTCCCAGAGTCAGCCATGGATTGTTCTGCTAAGTAAACCTTAGAGACATGTTAACAGGGGCACTCATTTCCCACTTTGAAGGTGTAGGGTATAGGGGTTCTAGGACATCAGAGGTAAAGAATGCACATTCATACAATTGGGCTAGACACTGATAACTGGTTTAGGCAGGTCCACAAGTAGTTCGCAAATTAACCAGGAAGCTGTTTTTCATTGTGAACACCATGACAGAGTTCACATGAAAAGCCTTCGTATTTCGAAGAAAATAAATACAACTGGAAAGGGTTTTACTTAGTATACTTTGACAAATGGATTAGAAAGAAGTTTAGTACAGAATTCCCTTTTTAAGTCTAGCCACAGTAAATGCTTTGTTTCTCAAGTGAAAACTGTAATGTCCATAACGATGTATACTTTGGGCCTGCCTAAAATGTTTGAGGAGTCTTTCTAGGGAAAGTTGAATTCAATATGTTTGGTTTGTATTGATTTTTAACTGTGATGACAAATTTAGGAAGTTTTGTTTTACAGCGTGAACAACTTGACAAAGCCTATACACTACGCCCTTTTGATGATTCAGAAAAGCCCAATGCGCTCCAATGGGTCCATGAATAGGCAGCTGGTTCGCAATTTGTCACTTGGTACTTTTCAGACAAAAAGGAGGTGACTTAATTTACATGATTAGTTTCCTCCCTGTGATATTTCTCCACGGAATGCAATTTGCACCCTGGGTAATCTGCAAGATTTCTAAAGAAAGGGGTCAGATTTGTATTTCCACCTTGAATCGTATGAATACTTGTGATCTTCCCTATAGCTTTACTGTCCCCTTATAAAGAAAAAGCACTGGACGGATGTTGCTTTGAGTGTTAATATTGTGTTTTGTGGTGTTTCGAGTTTTTTTTCCCGCCACAGCACCTCCAAGATAGCTTAGACTTCTCGGCCCGCTTACCATTTAAGACAAGTGCTAAAAGGGACTGCTGGCCCCCAGTTCAAGGATTCGGGACATACAAACCCCAGAAAACCAGAGATGAAAAACCCTGGGTCTAGTAACCTCAGACTACCATGGGACACATTCAACTGCAATTCCCAAATAGAATAGGAGGAGATTTTACATTGTGAGTCCCCACAAATATAACAGGAAGCGGTTGTATATTGTAAGCACCTTGCCAAGCACTACTCGAAGGTGCTTTACATTGTGAACAATCAGACAAATGCTACAGCAAGTAGTTTTACATTCTAAATCCTCGGTCAGATACAACAGGAGGGGTTTTCACACTGAGAGCCTTGGCAAACCGATGGCCGGTGGCTTTCCATTTTGAACTGTAGGAACTTTAATAGAAAGGGGTTTAGTCCATAGATATTTTTAGGCCAAGACATATTAAATGCTGGTTATCTTCAGACAGACTATATGTTCATCTGAATGGATAAACAAAAATATTTGATGGTCACTCTGGCAGGGACTACAAGGTAATGTTTAAGTTCACCACACAGCCAATAGGCTTAATTTACTGATTTGTCAATTTGGTAACAGACACCAGACCTATTTATTACACATTACGAATGGCTTGATAAAGCCTGCAGACCTAATCTTGCTAATCGTGAAATGCTTTGTGTTTTACAATAGGCCGGACATTGCTGGATATATTAGGATTAGAGCCTGGTGGCTTACAAGCCTTCACCTCAGACTAAACAGATGACAGAGAGAGCTTAGATATATGGGACAATTGCCTACTGTGGATTTCTTTAAGGTACGCTATCTGCACACAGCAATTCTACAAGGCTCTGACATCTTAAATGTTTGCAGTTTTGAGCATAGTATGTGTGTGTTCATTACAATACTTTACCTTTTTGAAGAAGCATTAACTAGGCTTTGATTTATTGATGTTTTGGTGTCTTGCATTGGCACACTCTCTCCCCGAGTCAGCCTTGAATGACTGCCTCATTACCCTGAGATTCCAGTACTAGATGTTATACTTGGTCCCCAGTTTGAGGAAACCAAGAGAGAAGAATTGACAAAATCGGACCCAGTAACTGATTACCCTATGACATCCCAACCGGCATTTCCTACATACAGTAGGAAGGTGTTGTATTTTCTTAACACTAACCAATGCAACAGAGTACTGTTTTACATGGTGAACTATGCCAAATAAAATAGGAAGGGGGTTTACACAGTACATTCTGTGGCAAACACCAGAGGAAGGGGCTTTACTTTTTTCCAGGAGTCTGACAATGTGGGATGAGCATTTACATTATGAGCTCTGGGGAATGGATTAGGAAGGGTTTATTGCACATCCCTTTTATTAGTCTGGCACTGGCAGTGATGAGTGCACCCGGACCTTCGCTGTTAGACAAGGGATACAATAAGGGTGCGTGCTCACTCCAGTTCTTTTTCTGCTCTGTATTAACAAGCTTGAGTCTGTTCTAGGCAAGGTGGGGACTGATGTCCCAGTTGTAGTCGGTAAGCCAATGCCAGTGTTGCTCTGTGTGGACGACGCTGTGTTATTGGCTAGGACCGCCAATAGTTTAAAATTGTTAATCACAACCTTTATTAGCTTTATGGGAGAGCTGGACCTGCGGACCAATTTGTTGAACACAAATATATGTGGCCCCAAACACACTAAAACCTGCTCTATTTGTATTAATGACCCATATATCACTAGGATGTCATATTAGCCATAACTGGGAGTTATAATTGATGATGCTGGTTTCTGGTCCCAGTGACTAATGGATAGGATTGTCCAGTTTGCACGTGCAGTGGGATCAATTTTCTCCCAAGCTACCACCCTTGGAGAAAAGCCTATTAGTCCCATTTTAGAAATCTATAGGAGGAAGTGCCTCAAGTGGAGGAAAACAATTTGTCGGCGGCTGTTGGGCGTTCCTCCTTCTACTTCCTATTATATAGCCCTTCTGGAACTTGGGTTGGATTATGTGGAGGATCTAATTAGTCTTGCGCCGCTTACGTTATGGTGTTCTGTGGGGCTCAATGAAGAGGTGATTGTTAATCACAACATTATTATGGATTACCTCTTGCACCAATATGGCAATAAAATCCCATGGATGCTTTTCAAGTTAAAACCAACAAGCTTACTTCTTTACTAAATGCAATGATACAGGCAGTAGGCCTGTCATTTTACATTGTGAACTTGACAATGAGTATGGGAGTTGGAAAAAAACTAATGTTTTCCAGGAGGCCAATTTAGAAGCATTGCTGGTTTTTAGGTCTGGCTTAACAGTGCAGCTGTAGGCAGAAACAATGTAATAAAAGGAAAAGCCTTCAAGAGTAGTTAGATCACACATGCCACTATAATAATTCTATGGCAGCAGCACAGATAGGAGGAAGCCAGTCAAGAGACATGTGTTACTGTATTGTAGTCTCAGACATCTCCCCTATTCCCTGTTTACCAACGTCAGATACCACAATGAAAGAATTGCAGGCTTTTTTTTTCCAATTTCCAATTCAAAGCTTTATCAGCTTGAGAAAAATGTATGTGGAGGCTTTGAATTCCTCGCCTTCCCTTGGCTTATTACTCCCTTCAGGCCTTCCCATCATCCTGCTTGTTGTTACTTCAACTAACTTCCCATTGTAATTCATTACATCAATACAAGTACATAAGGAATACATCTACTTATTTTTTTCACATGGGTGGTGCCTTTATCTCACAAGTAAGTATATAAGGATTCTTTCTAGCTTTACAAATTTAAATTCAAAAAGTTAATTCAATTATACATTTTACTTTAGTATTTGATTTGTTAAAAGTTACAACAATATTTGGTTCAGATTTAACTGATGTATTATAAATTGGTTAATTTATTTAATATACTGGAATTTTACATTACTCTTCCCTAAACTCTAGAAACCTTTTACTATTCTTTAACACTACTTCTTCTCTGAAGCCTTGCAACCTTACAACCCCTTAAAGCTACTCCACTCTGAACCCTAAAACCCCCTCCTACTCTATACAGGGAGTGCAGAATTATTAGGCAAATGAGTATTTTGACCACATCATCCTCTTTATGCATGTTGTCTTACTCCAAGCTGTATAGGCTCGAAAGCCTACTACCAATTAAGCATATTAGGTGATGTGCATCTCTGTAATGAGAAGGGGTGTGGTCTAATGACATCAACACCCTATATCAGGTGTGCATAATTATTAGGCAACTTCCTTTCCTTTGGCAAAATGGGTCAAAAGAAGGACTTGACAGGCTCAGAAAAGTCAAAAATAGAGAGATATCTTGCAGAGGGATGCAGCACTCTTAAAATTGCAAAGCTTCTGAAGCGTGATCATCGAACAATCAAGCGTTTCATTCAAAATAGTCAACAGGGTCGCAAGAAGCGTGTGGAAAAACCAAGGCGCAAAATAACTGCCCATGAACTGAGAAAAGTCAAGCGTGCAGCTGCCACGATGCCACTGGCCACCAGTTTGGCCATATTTCAGAGCTGCAACATCACTGGAGGGCCCAAAAGCACAAGGTGTGCAATACTCAGAGACATGGCCAAGGTAAGAAAGGCTGAAAGACGACCACCACTGAACAAGACACACAAGCTGAAACGTCAAGACTGGGCCTAGAAATATCTCAAGACTGATTTTTCTAAGGTTTTATGGACTGATGAAATGAGAGTGAGTCTTGATGGGCCAGATGGATGGGCCCGTGGCTGGATTGGTAAAGGGCAGAGAGCTCCAGTCCGACTCAGACGCCAGCAAGGTGGAGGTGGAGTACTGGTTTGGGCTGGTATCATCAAAGATGAGCTTGTGGGGCCTTTTCGGGTTGAGGATGGAGTCAAGCTCAACTCCCAGTCCTACTGCCAGTTCCTGGAAGACACCTTCTTCAAGCAGTGGTACAGGAAGAAGTCTGCATCCTTCAAGAAAAACATGATTCTCATGCAGGACAATGCTCCATCACACGCGTCCAAGTACTCCACAGCGTGGCTGGCAAGAAAGGGTATAAAAGAAGGAAATCTAATGACATGGCCTCCTTGTTCACCTGATCTGAACCCCATTGAGAACCTGTGGTCCATCATCAAATGTGAGATTTACAAGGAGGGAAAACAGTACACCTCTCTGAACAGTGTCTGGGAGGCTGTGGTTGCTGCTGCACGCAATGTTGATGGTGAACAGATCAAAACACTGACAGAATCCATGGATGGCAGGCTTTTGAGTGTCCTTGCAAAGAAAGGTGGCTATATTGGTCACTGATTTGTTTTTGTTTTGTTTTTGAATGTCAGAAATGTATATTTGTGAATGTTGAGATGTTATATTGGTTTCACTGGTAATAATAAATAATTGAAATGGGTATATATTTTTTTGTTGTTAAGTTGCCTAATAATTATGCACAGTAATAGTCACCTGCACACACAGATATCCCCCTAACATAGCTAAAACTAAAAACAAACTAAAAACTACTTCCAAGAATATTCAGCTTTGATATTAATGAGTTTTTTGGGTTCATTGAGAACATGGTTGTTGTTCAATAATAAAATTAATCCTCAAAAATACAACTTGCCTAATAATTCTGCACTCCCTGTAGTGCTACTATTCACTGCATCCTAAAACCCTCAGTACTGTTTAATGCTACCCATCCCTGAACACTGGAAACCCCAACTATTCTTACAGAAACCCATTCCTGAACTCTAACCCTTAGATTGAGCCTTCTGTGAGCTTGAAACTCCGTACTACCCCTAATACTACCATTCCCAGACCCTTAAAACTATTTTCTATTCGTTAATGCTACCCTTCCTGCACACTAAGAATCCCTTAATACTGCAAAACACGAACGTTCCCTAAAGGTATACGTATACATATCCCTCAATACACCATAACACTACCTATCTCTGAACCCTGAAATCCTTAATACCCCTACAGCTACCCATCCCTGAACCTTAAACGTTACCTTGCTTCTATGAAGCTTAAAAAATAATTCCTACCCTTGAATGCTACCCTAGTATGAATGCAAAAACTGCCTACTACCCTTAAGTGTTAACCATCCCTGAACCCCAAAAAGTCTTAGTAGCCCGTAAAAAACTATCCTTCATTGAATCTTTAAAACGCTTTACTACCACTTAATGATACC
The DNA here is from genome assembly GCF_031143425.1 of Pleurodeles waltl. NCBI lineage: Eukaryota > Metazoa > Chordata > Amphibia > Caudata > Salamandridae > Pleurodeles > Pleurodeles waltl. The sequence continues at coordinate 724,854,117 of NC_090444.1, read as the reverse complement.
CTTCTCTAAACATGAAAACATTATCCCTTAAAGCTACCCTTCATTGCAACCTACAAGCTGATATCCCTTAACACTAACCTTTCCTGCATCCTAAAAATCCCTTACTACTGCATACTACTACAATTTTTGACCACCAAAAACCATTATGACCACCTAAAACTAGCCCTGCATGAAACCTACAAATAACCTTTTACTGACCCTTAATACTGCCTATCCCTGAAACCCTACAACCCTTACCTCTTAATGCTATCCATCCATGTACAATAAAACAAAAACAATATCCCTTACAGCTGACCATTCCTGAACCTCAAAACCCCGTAAGCCTGAATGATACCTGTCCCGGACCCTTAAATCCCTTAATGACCTTTAACGCTGTCCTTCTTTGATGCATAAAAACTCCTTTCTACTCCAAGCACTACTCTTCCCTACACCCCAACAACTATTTACCGTCTCTTAAAGCTACCCATCCCCTGAACCCTAAACCTACTATGCCTTAATGCTTAATGATGCATGAAAACTAACAAACCCTTAGCACCCCTTTAAACCACCCTTCTGTGAATTCTAAGACCCTTCCTACACCCTAACACTACCATTCCCTGGGCCATAACAAACCCTTTCTGTTCCTTAACTATATTTCGCTGCAGCCTAAACAAACCCCATAATGCTTAAAACTAGCCTTCCTTTAATCCTACAAATCCTTTACTACCCCTTAACACAACCCATTCCTGAACCCTAAAGCCCTTACTACCAACTACAGCTACCCATCCTTGAACCCTAAAAATCCTTTACTACCTCTTGAAGCAACACTCTTGAATCCTAAAATTCCCTTACTACCCTTTACTGCTATCCTTCAGTGACGTAAAACACTTACTACCCTACCGTTTCTGCAGTGCTGAAAATCACATAATACCCCTTCATACTACCGAATCCTGAACCCCAAAATTCTTTACTGCCCCTTAATGCTATCATTCTGAGCCTGAATACCTTACTACCCCTTAAAGCTACCCTTTACTGAACTGTACAAACTGATAAATATCACTCAACGCTACCCATTCCTTCATCCTAATAAGCCCTTACCAACACAACACTACCATCCTTGAACCCAAAACCCTTGTAATGCTCTTTAATGCTACCCTTTTCTGAACTCAAAAGTCCCCTTATTAGCCCTAAACAGTCCCCACTGCATAACCCTAAAAAACACTTAATACCCCTTAACACTACCACTCCCTTAGCCTTAAAAGCCCAACTTATCCCTTAATGCTACCATTCCTTGCACCCCTTAAAAAATCCCTATATATTTCTTAATGCCAAACTTCTGTAAACTGTAATAATCCTATACGACAACTTGGCACTACCCAATTCTGAACCTTAAACACCATTTATATCTCCAACAGCTACACATACTTTAACCCTAAAAAGACTTTACTATCGTACCTTGAAGACTAAAAATTCCTTCCTACCACTTTATACTGCCCTTCCATGAAGCCAAAAATTGCTTCCTACCTTTTAACCCTAGCTTCCTTGAACTCTAGAAAAACCATGCCACCTCTTGAAATTACTGCTCGCTGAACCCTAAAAACCCTTACTGTCCGCCAAGGCTATTCATCGCTGAACCATCAAAACCCTTTGCTGCCCCTTAACTCTCATTTATGGACTCGCTCTGCTGAAAGTAAATGGAGCCTGACTGAAATACTAGGGAACAAAAGAGGAGAAAAAGAAAAGAAAAAAGGCTGTGGTAATGCCTCATTTATACCTCCAACTCAATCACTGCAGTTAATGAATAGGTACGTTAAGTCTAGGAAGGAGTTACTGTTTACAGTGACGTTGTTATAAGGCCCCTGTTGTTGAACAAAATTAGAGTTAAATTATTTTAAGGGTGTGGACTCTGATGGAATATGTTGTGCTTTTTATGCACAGTGGAGCTGTGCTGCATCGCCATTTAAGTGAAATGAGCACTGCCAGACTAATGGAGTTATTTAAAGCATCAGTGATTTTTTAAACATTTTTTAAATTATTTTCAAATGAAAATATAACAATAAAACAATTGACTGACAGTAGTACCTAAGAATGACTCGGTTATCCACATGCCATTAATAGTAACCATTAACAACCCACCACCTCTCACCCCCCCCACACACACACTTATTATCCCACACAAGTTCGATAGTGAAAATGAATGCCAGAGGATAAGCCATATGTCATCATATAAGTATATCAAAGCACACCCTTATATCCCAGAGACAGTTCTTAAGAATAATGTTCTAACCATTTGTCCCATATTTTGTGAACTTTTGGGGGGAGCTCTGCTGGCAAACACGTATTTTTTCACCCACCATATACATGTCCATGCTCCATTTCCATTCCTGCAGCATTGGACACTCTTAACCCCCAACATCTGGCTCTGTCTCTCTTGGCGACCACCAGGCCGAGGTTACACAACAAAAGTTTGGTCTGGGGTAGGTCAAGGTCACTTGGGATCTGTAAGGAAATGCCTCCTTGGCATGGTTACCCCCTAACTTTTTGCCTTTGCTGATGCTAAGTTTTGATTGAAAGCGTGCTGGGACCCTGCTAACCAGGCCCCAGCACCAGTGTTCTTTCCCTAACCTGTATCTTTGCTTCCAAAATTGGCACAGCCCTGGCACCCAGATAAGTCCCTTGTAACTGATACCCCTGGTACCAAGGGCCCTGATGCCAGGGAAGGTCTCTAAGGGCTGCAGCATGTCTTATGCCATCCTGGGTACCCCTCACTCAGCACATGCACACTGCCTCACAGCTTGTGTGTGCTGGTGGGGAGAAAATGACTAAGTCAACATGGCACTCCCTTCAGAGTGCCATGCCAACCTCACACTGCCTGTGGCATAGGTAAGTCACCCCTCTAGCAGGTCTTACAACCTTAAGGCAGGGTGCACTATGCCACAGGTGAGGGCATATGTGCATGAGCACTATGCCCCTGCAGTGTCTAAGCAAAACCTTAGACATTGTAAGTGTATTCTGGCCACATGAGGAGAGTGCCTTTGTCACTCTGTGGCCAGGAACAAAGCCTGTACTGGGTGGAGGTGCTTCACACCTCCCCATGCAGGAACTGTAACACCTGGCAGTGAGCCTCAAAGGCTCACCCCCTTTGTTACAGCACCCCAGGGCATCCCAGCTAGTGGAGATGGCCGCCCCTCTGGCCACTGCTCCCACTTTTGGCGGCAAGGCTGGAGGAGATAATTAGGAAAACAAGGAGGAGTCACCCTCCAGTCAGGACAGCCCCTAGGGTGCCCGGAGCTGAGGGGACCCCCTGCCTTTAGAAATCCTCCATCTTGAGTTTGGAGGATTCCCCCAATAGGATTAGGGATGTGCCCCGCCCCACAGGGAGGAGGCACTATGAGGGTCCAAGACAGTAACCATTGGCTACTGCCCTCCCAGACCTAAACACACCCCTAAATTTTGTATTTAGGGGCACCCCCAGAACTCAGGAAATCAAATTCATGCAACCTGAACTATAAAGAAGGACTGCTGACCTACAAGCCTGCAGAGACGACAACAGCAGCTTTGGTCCCAGCCCTACTGGCCTGTCTCCAGAGTCGAAAACCTGCAACTAGCGACGCATCCAACAGGGACCATCGACCTCTGAAGCCTCAAGGGACTGCCCTGACCCCCAGGATCAAGAAACTCCAGTGAGCAGAGTCTCTGCTCAAAAAAAGCTACATCTTTGCAACAAAGCAGCAACTTACAAAGAACTCACTCTTCCCGCTGGAAGTGTGAGACTTCACTGCACCAGACGCCCCCGGCTCGAGATCCAGAGAACCAACACCACAAAGAGGACTCCCCGGCGACTGCGACCCAGTGAGTAGCCCGAGACAACCCCCCTAGATCCCCACAGCGACGCCTGCAGAAAGAATCCAGAGGCTCCCCCTGAACGCGACTACCTGTAACAAAGGACCCGACGCCTGGACCAAGCACTGCACCATCAGCCCCCAGGACCAGAAGGAACCGAACTTCATTGCAGGAGTGACCCCCAGGCAACCCTCTGCCTAGCCCAGGTGGTGGCTGTCCCGAGAAGCCCCCCGTGCCTGCCTGCACCGCTAGAGTGACCCCCGGGTCCCTCCATTGAAGCCTATTCAAAACCAGACGCCTGCTTTGCACACTGCACCCGGCCGCCCCTGTGCCGCTGAGGGTGTGTTTTGTTTGCCTTCTTGTGTCCCTCCCCCCCCAGTGCTCTACAAAACCCCTCAGGTCTGCCCCCCAAGGACACGGGTACTTACCTGCTGGCAGACTGGAACCAGAGCACCCCTGTTCTCCATAGGCTCCTATGTGTTTTGGGCACCTTTTTGACCTCTGCACCTGACCGGCCCTGAGGTGCTGGTGTGGTAACTTTGGGGTTGCCTTCAACCCCCAACAGTGGGCTGCCTATGCCCGGGAACTGAGACTTGTAAGTGTCTTACTTACCTCACAAACTAACCTTTACTTACCTCCCCCAGGAACTGTTGATTTTTGCACTGTCTACTTTTAAAATAGGTTATTGCCATTTTAACAAAGACTGTATATGCTATTGCTCTAATTCAAAGTTCCTAACTTACCTGTGTGGAGTACCTTGCATTTTATGTATTCACTTCAAATCTTGAACCTGTGGTTCTTAAAATAAACTAAGTAAAGATATTTTTCTATATAAAAACGTATTGGCCTGGAGTAAGTCTTTGAGTGTGTGTTCCTCATTTATTGCTTGTGTGTGTACAACAAATGCTTAACGCTACCCTCTGATAAGCCTACTGCTCGACCACACTACCACAAATTAGAGCATTAGAATTATCTAATTTTGCCACTATCTCACCTCTAAGGGGAACCCTTGGACTCTGTGCACACCTTTTCTTACTTTGAAATAGTATATACAGAGCCAACTTCCTACAGGATACCCAGGAGGAGGAACCTAGGGTCCAATGGAATTGGTATGGAGAGCACTCCACTACGTTCTCCCGTGATTGCAGCCCAATAGGTCTTTATGCACAGACAGCCCCAGATTGTATAAAAAAAGGAGCCCTCGGTATTCTGACATCTCAAACAGAATGGGTCGACCCCTCCACATAGCATACAAACAACACCTATCATAATACACCCGCTGTTGTATTTTGAATTGGGCCAATTGCAATCTGGATTTGATGGCTACCTCCCTAGGATGCATTAGGGCCACCTCTCAGTCAGTGCCCTCCAATTCACCCATCTCTTGCATCCATTTATCACCCGAGTCCCTCTTGGGTATCTGCCATATTATTGTGGGTTCTGTAATTGGATGATATTGCAACCCTTTCTAATTCGTCCATCAATAACCGTCCCTCCATTGGGGCATAGTCTGGGATTCCCTCCCGGGGAGTCCCTCAGCCCTCCACACGTGTCTCACCTGGGCAAATTTTAGAAACAGACTCATAAATGGCATATTCATGCCTGAGCGAGGGGAAACAGTATGATATTGCCACTCTCAACAAGGTCTCCCAAGCTTTGATATCCGTATCAGATCCCAAACCTTAAAACTCTGCAACTTCTGTAGTTCAGGAAGCCCCCGTCCCTCCCACAATGGTGTTTCTTTTGTGGGCTTACCATACCAACCAATTGTTTTCATAGCTCTCTCCCAACCACTGCCACACCTCGAGTGGCTGGGAGGAGGCATGGAGTTCCTTGACCCACGTATAAGTAGCATAGACAGGACATTGTTTCCTGCTGTGACTGTTCTAATTTAAATGTGGAATGATCCAAGGGGAGAGGGGGAGGATATACCCAATCATTAACATTAGTAAGGGTGCACATCTGGCAAACCTATCCCTCTATATTGATTGCGCTGTAAAGTTTATGGTTATTCTGGGGTGCCGGCCACTCCATAGGAGAGTTTGCATATCTCTTTCAATCACCCGAAAGATTTCTTGGGGGATTGATTAACATGTATTCTGGAGGTCAAAGTAGTTTATCCATCCTAAAAAGGACTGGTCTCCCCAGGAGCGTCCGAGGCAGTCCTCGCCACTTTCCATACCTTCTTGACAGGCTTGCATTACTCTCACAAGGTTACACTTGAAGCATGTCTTTATTCAGTGTCATGAATGTGCCAAGGTATTCAAATCCCGGGTGGAGGGTGGGGGGAGGGGGGATGTAGGCAGACGCTGTGGAAGAATGGGTATCTGGGTCTCACTCTGTGGGAGATAAAGCATCAACATGCCCCAATTAATGCAGTACCCTGAATAGCTCCAATAGTCCTAAAATATTCTGAAAATCAGGGACAGAAAGGGTGCAATAAGATACCCCAGGATATCGTCCTCATAAAGCAAAATCTTCTCTGGTGCATCGCTACCCAGGATACTAAAGCCACAGAACCTTGGATGATCGTGGACGCTACACACCAACATTTCTATAGTGAGGGCAAACAGAAGAGGAGATAGAGGGCATCCCTGCTTCGTACCCCTACCTATGGGGGAACTCTGTAGACATAACCCCATTTACCATTATGGTGACCATCGGGGATCAATACAATAATTTAACCTATTCCCTATATCTCGGACCGAACTTGAATTTGACCAGTATATGTTCAAGAAAGGGCCAGAAGCAGAGGCACACCTCTGACGAAGTGAAGGCGAGGCTGTGGGACCCCCAGCTGCAATCCATGCTCCTGTTTACAGCCAAGCTTAATGTTTGAAATGAGCCACTCATGTGCACGTCTAAGATTATACTGTGGGGACCTACAGGGAACGAAGCCTGGCTAGTCACGGTGGATTAATGACACGATAACGTATATAAGCCTAGTGGCCAAGATCGTAGCCAATATTTGAATTTCTGTTTTGAGCAGCGAGATTGGGCGATATGAACTTCAATGCTCCCTTGGTTTGCCTTCTTTATGAATAACTACTATAACCGACCATCTAAGGCCAAGGGGGAGGACTCCTTTCTAATCAGCTTCTATAAACAGGTGCAGGAGAGGGGGGTCCTAGTAGATCTATGTATCGCTTCTAGAAATCCGCAGGAATCTCACTGGGACCTGGGGTCTTATTAAAGTTGAGCTTTGCCATAGTAGCATGGACGTCTGCTAGTGTAATCTCAGCCCTGAGATTGTCTCAAGCCTCTGCATCCACTATGGGGGTTGTAACTGACGCTAGATAGCCATCTATCTGCGGCAAGGCCTATACCGGTCTAGGACTAAATAGGTCTTCATAATAGCCAGCAAAGGCTCAAGCAATTGCCTCATCCAAGCCCACAGCCACTTCCCGGGCCCAAATACCCAGGGAATCCATCTTATTTCTAATTCTTTCCATCCCAACCAGGACAGGAGCCTCCCAGCTTTATCTCCTGTATCATAGTCTGTGTAGGGATGCTACCACTGTTTTTTGGCACTCTCCAGTGCCAGGGCTCTATATTTGTCCCTTATCAGTGCTATCTGTCTGAGAAGGGAGTCAAGCTCTGGCCCCACAGCTTGCTCAAGTTAACCCTCTATTTGTTCCAAGGAACCAAGTGTCCTCTTTTCCTCCTGTGCTATGAGGTTTTGTGCTCTGTCGTAAAGGACTGTTTTATAGGCCTTCCAGAATACCACTTTAGGTGTGACTAAGTGTCCATTTTCTTTAAAATAGAGAGTCAGAATCCACCCTAAGCCCTACTGCTATATCCCATAGGTCTGAATATTTGCTTCTTTTGTTGTCTGTGGCCAGGTCCCACTCTGAATCTGAGGCAGCCAACGGGGTCGTCTGGCGTTTGCATCCTTTGCCACAGCATGTCCAAGTCTTTCTGTGGTTGCTGTGTGCCTCTCCACCCGGGTCATTTTTTTTGTCCTTCAGCCAGGCTCCCTCCACCGCAAAAATGCGGTGAGCCAGGTTCCCCCCCTCATGGAGACCCAACAGCTGGAAGCACTCCTCCAGCCAGATCCAGCCTTCTTCCTTTGATTGGAAAAAGGACTTCCCTTGAAATAAAACTTTAAGCTTGGCTGTAAACAGGAGCATGGATTGCAGCTGGGGGTCCCACAGCCTGGCCTTCACTTCGTCAGAGGTGTGCCTCTGTTTCTGGACTTCCCTTGTGTAATCTGAAAAAATTAGGATTCTAGAGTTTATGGCGCATTTCACCCAGCCTACGCCCCTTTGTAAGGATCATGTCAAGGTAATTCAGGAACCATGCAACCACTGTACTGGGGGGGGCATGGGAGGGGGCCTACCCACCAGTGTACCGTGTGCCCCTCATATGACAAAACAGGGGGAGAGGTTGGCTAGAGGGAGTGTAGTACATAGCCATTAGGTCAGGAATTGCATCATACTGAGGTCCTCTACTCCCTCCTGGAACCCCACAAAGCGCAGATTATTTCGCTGAGCATGATTTTCAGCATCCTCAGGTCTCCAGAGCACATGCTTGCTGGTGGTTTGAGTCTCTGTCACTTCCTTGTGGAGGGTATTGATCATGTCATCTAGCTCCAAAATCTGGGACTCCACGGCAGAGACCCTCCCTGTTTTGGCAGAGCAGTGAGACCTCAGAGTGCACTTCGCCTATCCATCCCTTCAACACCTCCAAGGAGGAATGTATTGCCAACATAAGGGCAGCATTATAAGGCACATGCCGTGGGGCATTCTCTGGAGGGGGAGTGCTCACCAACTTTGTTTAAAGATCTAGTTTCCTCCGAGGGGGGGAGCTTTGGGTCTTTTTATCTTTAGCCATGGCTTCAGTGCACGCACTCTTTTTGACCATCTAACAATATCAAGGGATGTCAACCTCAACAACTCAGGGGCCAGGCAGGCATTGACTATTCACACAACACTCAGGCCCCCGATCTGCAGGAAAATGCCCCTCTTGGGGTTTGGGTGCGCCACAGGGTTTCCTCATTCTCAGTACCCCAACTTCCGGATTGTCATTACAGTAGGGTAAACATTCCCTGTGATGAGTCGTAGTCCTCTGCCTCCCGTACCCAATCACCCCCCGCCCCCTGTCGGGCAGCAGAGGGAGATGAGGAAATCCCCCAGAACACACCTGTCCACTCCCCCTCTCTCTGGCACGATCTCACCAGTAACTAGAGTCCCTTTCACACCCTCAGCTCATACAGGTTTCATTCACTGTAACACGGGGGGTCATGAGGAGGTACAAGCACAATCAGGAGGATCAGGTATTTTACTGTTATACAATAATTTAGTAACCGTTTTACCACAACAAGTAATCATGATGTTAACACAAATTTAGCGATAGTTAAGTAAGCATATTTTGTCTGCATTTCTGCAACTACCGGTGTCAAACTAGCATCAGCATTTTACTTGTGTTCTGGTACTGGTAGACACAGAAGGAAATATATTTTTCAAAATGAACAAATTGTGTTAAATTCACTGGAATTTACCTCCACACATTTTAGCAGCTTATTTTCATTAGTTTTTCTTAAACAGCTTTAGAAGAAGACTAATTTATTTTCTTTGTAATAATGATGCATTTTCATAAGGTAAACATCCCATTTTAGGTCTGACTTCACATCACAGCTGTCATTTGACATTTTAACCAATTCTGTTATGTGCATTGAGTGGGCTTTGGCTTGTTCTACCCAGAGGAGCATTACTTTCCCACCTCATGCTTTCAGCTGGCAATCTGTCATCCCGCCTCCTAGGAATTGCTTCCACCAGACTGCATGAGGAACACTTCTAAATCTGAAAAATATGATCAACTATGCTATAGTCATATTGAATTCTTCTTCTCCTACCTGCATCCTACACAGAAAGCAATAGGTTGGCTACTTTCCCCACCCCACCCAGCATTGGCATAGTCAGCAAGGGAGGTTAAACATTGGAGCCTAAAGTTTATTCAAACCGTATTTGTGAGTGCCTGTGTTTACATTTCTTGGTACATTAAAGACAGGCTAATTGCTTAGCCATTGCTGGTGAGAATACGGTCACATAGGTCCTATCATATAATGGGAGCAGACTACATTTACATGGTTAGTTGCATTTTATGATATTTCATTGGGGTACATAATTTGTACCCTTGTTACTTTGAGGACCCAAAAGGAGCTGTTTCAAATTGTAATTTCACCTAAAATCTTGTAAATATTTGTAATTTTCAGGATAGAATTTAGTTAAGTGTGCCTTAAACTACCTTTTCTTTTTAAATAAAATCATTGGTTGGCCATCAATTGTGCTTTTTTTGTATTTCTAAATACTCAGTTTCCAGTCCACAACATTTGCCCCTCCCCCCCCCGGAGTCTGCCTTGGACCGATAGATCCCTTTAACGCGAGTCAAGTTTTACAGTATGGCCTAGCTCTGATGAAGTGGTTTACATTGTAATCATTCTGATAAATGCAAGAGGAAAGGTTTTACATTCAGAAATCTAGGGCAACAATAAAATATAACTTCCTGCTGTAAACACCTTGCTGTAGGGGGGACTAGTTCTTCCACAATCAGAAAACTGGGACAGCCATGGACATAAATATAGGGCTATATATATTTATATATTTTTTCATCAGTTATCTCAAATAACTAAAACTTGAGTAATAGTTAACCTAGATAACTATAACTGGTGAAATTCAGTAGTTTCTTAGGTTTAAAAAGTTACGTCATCACTGAAAGTTTTACCTAACTAAAGTTTCTGTAACCTTCGGTTATTTCACTGAATTTCTTAAGTATTTTCTTTTTAAGTAAAGTAAGCTTTCAGAGAATTTTTAGGGTTTTTTCAATGTGAAGTATTATATTATTACCAAAAGTAAAAGGTAACTCCAGGCCTAGTGCCCAATCCCCATAAAAGCTAATACCTGATGCAAGCCTCTGGTCATGCATGATGTGGGGTTGGATGCAGTGCCTGGCCTGCATCCAACCCCTCATGGTTAGTCAAGCCCATGCTGCACACAGCCCTTTGATGTTCAAGGGGTGAGGTTTGCTGCAAGTCCAGCCATGGTTAGACCCAGCCCCTCACAGACAGGCAACCCCCATGGTGCACACAGCCAAGGGCATGCACAGGAAGCAGATGGTCTCATGTCATGGCCACACTCAGACAGACTTACTGACTTTGTCAAGGGATCATAACACCAAAATGTAAAAAAATGTAACATTGTTGTTTTTTCTTTTTAATATAAAACCAACATGTACCAGCCTACGAAATGCAATCATAAAACTACCACAAGAGAGCCTTGCACTCCAGCTGAAGAACATAAAGCTCCAACTATGAGTGGTTAAAAAAAAAAAAAAAAATCAAATAAGTTCTCATCAGTCATGGACCTAAATTCAGAAAACTTAACGTATTTAACCACAGTCATCTCACGCCCGTCACTCATTCGTTCCTGGACTTGCCTTTCAAAAATCACTTTGTGTCATTGGTAAATGCTTTACGATTGCCCCGCCTTGATGCTGTTTTTGTCACGCCTTGCAGACTGCCTCTGTTTCATGGATTATTGAATGATTGCAGATATTCTTCAGCATGGGTGAACTCCTTTTTTTTTGCCTCTCCCCTTCGTGCTGCATGGTGGCAATGGTGCTCAGAGCGAGCAGGCTAAATAACGTGAACGCAATGTGAGCGCTAGTCACATTGTTCAGTTAATCAGAGTAATTTCTTGTGGCTCTCCCATTAAAATACTGGAAATTGGTAACTGCTTTAGGTAAAACAGAAATCCTCAAAGTGAAAGCCAGCACAGTAGAAAAGCAGATACTACAATATTCACTGAACTCGGGAAACTCATCCCATAATGCTTTGCAGGGCATTCCTTTCACAAAACATTTTTGATCATAACTCAGCCTGTGGTGGTCCTAGGACAATGGTACCACCTACAAAACGTTCAACATGAAGCACTCTCTCTGGCTAGGTCATATTTGGGGTCCCCACACTAGGTTAGTGGGGACCTCAAAATAATAACCCCTCCCACCATTCAGTATCTTTTTAAGCTCTCATGGCTGGAACTTTTGTTTTACAACTGGGAATAGCTTGTATTTTAAGGGCCTTGCTTGAAATATCATTGATCTAGGCCTGTTATCCCTGAAAATGGGTAATGTACTATACTCTCTAGGGGGTAAAGATACAGTTACACTGCATTATTTAATGCAATTTTCTTTTTGTGTGGTTATGCTCTCTGGGGGCTAGCTATATAGTTACATGACCATGTTTCTTACAAATGATTTTTTATTTTTAGTGTCCTCTAGGGGCTGTTGTGAGCATTACAGTCTAATGCCAAAAGTAAAGGTTTATATGAAAATTGTATATGTTTTAATAATCTGTCTTTATTACAATTTTGACCATGATTCAGGCCAACTTAAAATCCTTATTACACTATGATTAATAGAACACTCTTGATATGTTTGGGTGACCTTTCTAGTTTAGTTCCCCTCTGTGGCTGTCTTGTGTCTTTTTTTGGAGAACTGTGTTAGCCAGCCAGCAACTCTGATGGTAGGGTCGTGAAAGTGGTATTCTATTGAAATTAGCATGGCAGATTTAGGATGTTAAATGGCAACATTTTCATTTTTTGCTGCAGATAGAGAAAGAAGGTAAATGGAAGTGTTTTAGTTATCTGCAGGGCAACTGGAATTATATGGCAGGAAAAGATGGAATTATGAGGTAGAGTTGTGTTTAGGATGGTGGTGCCACTAGAATAGGGAAGGGCAACAATAAGCATATTTTTTCTTTTCAAATAAACAAAAAGGCCCTAGCAGGGCATTACTTGGTGCACTTTCAAGGAGAAGTCAATAATGAGAGGCAGGAGTTGCTCATTTGTAAATTTTTGTGTCCCAGTGCCCACCAGGGACACTTTCTTTAACCACTTCAATGAGTCGGATAGCTTGGAGCCATCCAATGCCGCGGTATTCATGTGCTTGGGACAGCTCCAAGCCACCCCCACAGACAGCACAGGAAATCCCTCTGGGGTGGGCACCAGAGGGATTTCCTGCTGCAAAAACAGCATTGCGAGCTGGGTGTAAGGTTCCCAAGCACCCAAGACTGTTTGTTTTCAGTGAAATGACGATTAGCGGGCATGGTGCTCTGATGTCATTTCTACTGATTACGAAAGTGAAATGAGCCAATTAGCTTATTTCACTACCTCAGCCTCCGAGCACTGATGCAGACGGGAGATGTATCACTAGAAAGGGGGGAATCCTCCCCTTACCAATGGTACTCTTCACTAGTGGATCCATACTCTGGGATCACCACTAGAGGGTGATCCCCTAGCAGGAATCCATCACCAGACACCAGCCAGGGAGGAGGAGCGGCCCCTTGGGCAAAGGCTTTTGCTCCCCCTTTGTATATTTTGGCCAAATTCAGAAAGCCCACTAGGCACCAGGGACTACTTTTTTGTTTGTGTAGGGATGTGGGCTGCCCAGAATGGGCATGGCTATACTCCCACCCATCCCCCAAAAAATGGACACAGTCTTTGTCTCCCCCGGGGCAGGTGGGGCCCTATTACCCTCATCTGTCCCCTAGAGGGGCAGAAAGTCCACTTGACACCACAGCAGAGGTTTTTTTTTTCTTTCTAAAAAGAGGGGTGGTGCTGCCCATAATGGACATGGGCCTGGCCATGCTCCCACCACAAATAAATTGAGACAAATCTGTCTGCCCTCCTGGAGGCAGATGGGGGCAATTACCCCTAATCTGTGGGGGTGGCAGACAGCCCACTAGAGGCCAGGAACTTAATATAAAAAATTAAAAAAGTGGGGCTGCCTACCACCATGGGTATGGTTATGCCCCCACCCCAAATAAAGGGAGCAACAGTTTTTCTGCTCCCGCTGAGGACTAAAGCATCTCATTCCAATAGCAAGCAAGACAACATTTGACTGTTTTCAGTATTGATTTTATATATGGGCCAGGAGAATGTGGGTAACCCCCAATATCATCCCACTTGTAATGGTGAATGGCTGTACCTTTCAGGCTCAAGTAGGCAGCCACCTGGAAAAACCTACAAGACCAAGACACTCTTGAAAACTAGACATCTGGGGGAGTCCAGGGTAGAGTGCTTCACATGCACGTCAGACCATTTTCTTACCAACAATGCCCTGCAAATCTCCAATTTTGCCTGAAGTCATGCAATTTTCCTACATTTGTGCGATGGAAACTATCTACCCAGTCAGGCCCTCAATTGGCAGAGGTCCGCCATTTCAGCTGTGTGCCCAAGGCTTATAGTTGTCGGTGGGGAATGCACAGATGTGCTTCCCATAGCCTCCAGGTTGGATTAAAGTTGAATTAAAAAAGGCACACAAAAGCTTTTTAGAGCATAGAAATGCCCACTTACTAGAAGTGGTATTTCTAAGTCATTATTGACAAAACCACCTTTACCATAGGAATGGTCTGTCAGGCCAAAGTCAATGATAGGAAACATATGAGGTTGCTCCACTGCTATCCACTATTGCAGCTAGGAGTAATTGTAAACTTCGCCCATGTTAACCTATAGGCAGAGCAGCTCTCATGGGTGGTGAAAACACATATGGGTATTCGTCACTAACTGGGCATACATGCCCTTGCGCGCGCTCACACACACACACACAGGCACGCCTGCATTGGCAGGCAGGACACGTTTAATAACACCATAGAAGCAAATTTGCACATACAGGTAAAGGCCATTTCCTAACATATGTAGGAAAACCGTGCTCACTTTCACACTGTATTTACAGTGGGGAAATTGCCCAGAGACCTAAGGCCACTATGAGACAATCAGCAAAACCTATGAGAAAAAGCAAAGAAATGGGGAAACTACCTCAGCATGTCAGGTCTAACAAGGTTAGAATCAGTACTTATATGTTTATCTGTGCCTGTGTTTCTGTGGTTTGATACTATGTTTCTATGTGCGCTTAACAGTGTGTGTAGGCATGTCTGGGCCTATGAGTGTCTAGCAGTGTGTGCATGTCTGTGCATGCCAGCAGAATGTATGTGCCTTTGTGTGGATACATCTTTGTGTGTAGATACATCTTTGTGTGTCTGTGCCAAGGTGAGCTTAGCAGTGTGTGTGTCATTGCCTGTCTAGCAGTGTGTAGGCACCTGTGTGTATGCGCGCCTGTGAATATCTATCAGTTTTAATGTGTGTTTAACTGTATCAGTGTGCATGTGAATGTACCTGTGAGTGGTTAGCAGTATGTATGTGCCTGTGTGTCTAGCCCTCCCTGTGTCTATAGCAGTTAGTGTGTGGTTGTAGCTGTGCATCTAGCGGTGTGTTCGTGTCTGTCTATTCAGCAGCGTATCCGTGCCTGTGTGCATCTAGCAGTGTGTATATCTAGCTTTGTTTACGTGTCAGTGTTGTGTGTGTATGTTTGTGTGTATAGTGTGTCTGTGCCTTTGTGTGTGTATAGCAGGGTGAATGCATCTGTTCCTGTGTATGTTTAGCACTGTATATGTGTCTAGCAGGGTGTCCATGCCTGTGCATGTGTCCAGCAGCATGTCTATGCATTTGTAGCAGTGTGTGCCTGTACGTGACCAGCAGTTTCTGTCTGTGCCTGTGTGTCCAGCACTGTATTCATGTCTGTGTGTGTCTAGCAGTCTGTGTGTATGTCTGTTTGTGTCTAGAAGTGTGCACATGTCTGTCTAGCAGTGTTTGTATACCAATGTGTTTCTAGCAGTGTGTTTGTGCGTGTTAAGCAGTGTAACAGTGACTAGCAACGTGCACGTATCAGGTGTCTGGGTGTGTCTAGCAATGTGTGAGCGATTAGCAGTAGGTATGTGGCTGTGATAGAGTTCACAGGAACGCTGCAAAATAAGTGAGCCCTCAGCTGACGTGACCAAGGTATACAAGGCACAGAGAGCACGGTGCATTCATATGTACATTCTGCGTTGTTCTTTCCATTTTAACAGACGAGCGGAACCTAAAGGTTAATAATTACCAATTTAAAGGTATACGTTTTAACTACTTTAAAATGATGGCCAGATGAAAGCAATTCGTATCCCACTATTTGAGGATTTTCTGGTAGCGATGTGTAGACACAGGAGGCCATGCCCCTCCCGCGGAGTTTAAGCTCAGGCTTGCTGGATTTTCAGTGCTAACAAGCACTTAGGGCTTGGAACGAGTCCAATTAATGCAGAACAAAGTCACGTTAGTGAAAGCATGGCTAAGTCTTGGTCCTATAGTCATAGTCCTATTCATTTATGTTTCGAGTCTATTAATGCTTTCGATTGTGTATCGAAGCATCCTGCTCTCCATGGACATCGTATGCACAACTTAATTTATGTCTGGCAGAGTCAACCCATCAGCGACTAACCTCGGTACAGTGAAATAACATCGAAAGAAGAGAAGTTATTTAAGGTAAAAAGGGAGCTTCATGGACACATGCAGCGTGCAACCACTCAGGCCTTTTTATTGCTTAACCCCTTCGCTGCCAGGCCTTTTCCCCCTTCTGTGCCGAGCCTTTTTTGGGCTATTTGGGGCAGTTCGCGCTTAGGCCCTCATTACTTTTTGTTCACATAAGCTACCCATGCCAAATTTGCGTCCTTGTTTTCCAACATCCTAGGGATTCTAGAGGTACCCAGACTTTGTGGGTTCCCCTGAAGGAGACCAAGAAATGAGCCAAAATACAGTGATTTTTTTTTTTTTTTTTTTAAATGGGAAAAAAGTTGGCTGCAGAAGGCAGCTTGTGGTTTTTCCCCTGAAAACGGCATTAACAAAGGGTTTGCGATGGCAAGATCACCATGTTCCCAGCTTTCAGGAACAGGCATACTGTTATTGGAAAACCCAATTTTTCAATACAATTTTGACATTTTACTGGGGTCATTTGTGTAGATCCTACAAGTGTTTCCTACAGAAAATAACAGCTGAAATAAAAAAATATTGAAATTGAGGTGAAAAAAACAGCAATTTTTCTCCACGTTTTACTCTAACTTTTTCCTGCGATGTCAGATATTTTAAAGCAATATACCGTTACGTCAGCTGGACTCTTCTGGTTGCGAGGATATATAGGGCTTGTAGGTTCATCAAGAACTCTAGGTACCCAGAGCCAATAAATGAGCTGCACCTTGCAATGGGTTTTTATTCTATACCGGGTATACAGCAATTTATTTGCTGAAATATAAAAAGTGAAAAATAGGTATCAAGAAAACCTTTGTATTTCCAAAATGACCACAAGATAAGGTGTTGAGAAGCAGTGGTTATTTGCACATCTCTGAATTCCGGGGTGCCCATACTAGCATGTGAATTACAGGGCATTTCTCAAATAGACGTCTTTTTTGCACACTGCCTTACATTTGGAAGGAAAAAATGTAGAGAAAGACAAGGGGCAATAACACTTGTTTTGCTATTCTGTGTTCCTCCAAGTCTCCCGATAACAATGGTACCTCACTTGTGTGGGTAGGCCTAGCACCCACGAAAGGAAATGGCTCAAAACACAACGTGGACACATCACATTTACAGAAAACAGAGGTGTTTTTTTTTTTTAACAAAGTGCCTACCTGTCGATTTTGGCCTCTAGCTCAGTCGGCACCTGGGGAAACCTAGCAAACCAGTGCATTGTTGAAAACTAGACACCTAGGGGAATCCAAGATGGGGTGACTTGTGGGGATCTGACCAGGTTCTGTTACCCACAATCCTTTGCAAACCTCAAAATTTGACCAAAAAAACACTTTTTCCTCTCATTTGGGTGACAAAGTTTTGGATTCTGAGAGGAGCCACAAATTTCCTTCCACCCAGCGTTCCCCAAAGTCTCCCGATAAAAATGGTACCTCACTTGTGTGGGTAGGCCTAGCGCCCACAAAAGGAAATGGCCCAAAACACAACGTGGACACATCAAAATTATCAAATACAAAACTACCTGTTTTTGCAGGGGGGCACCTGCGTTTTTGGTCCTAGGCTCAGCAGCCTTCTAGGGAAACCTACCAAACCCAGACATTTATGAAAACTAGACACCCGAGGGAGTCCAGTGAGGTGTGACTTGCGTGGATCCCCCAATGTTTTCTTACCCAGAATCCTCAGCAAACCTCAAATTTAGCTAAAAAAAACAAAAAAACAAACAAAAAAAACACATTTTTCCTACATTTCTGTGTGGGATCACCGCACTGGGACACATTTCATACCTCCCAATGTTCCCCTCAGTTTCCCGGTAAAAATGATACCTCATTTGTGTAGGTGGGCCAAGTGCTTGTGAAAGGGAAGAGCCAAAAACATGTTGATATTGAAGGGGAACAAAGGGGGTCCAAAAGGGCAGTTTGCAAAAAAACATTTTTAGGCTGACAAGTGCAGCAGAATTTTTATCGGTATAGATGAGACAATGCTGGGTGGTAGGAATTTTGTGGATTCCTGCAGATTCCGGAAGTTTCCATCACAAAAACGTGGGAAAAATGTGTGATTTCCAGCAAAGTTGGAAGTTTGCAGGGGATTGTGGGTACAAAAATGGTGCGGGGTCCATGTGAAACACACCACCCTGGAATCACCCAGATGTTTAGTTTTCAGATGTGTCTAGGTCTTGTAGATTTTTCTACATGGCAGCGTCCCAAAGTTCATAAAGTGCAGCCCTCGCCATTCCAGGTTGGACGATTTTGAGAGTAAGCCAAGTTCTCATGGCCCAAATGTAAAACTAAAACCCAAAATAATCAACTGTCTTCTTGCTTGCTGTGGGATAAGATGTTTCAGAGTGCGGGGGAGAGCTGAAAGACTGTTACCCCCTTCAGTTGAGGGGGGGACGTAACCAGGCCCATACTGGTAGGTAGCCACCACCCCAATATTTTTTTTATTTTTTTAATTCCCTGGCATCTAGTAGACTTTCTGCCCCCCCCCAGGGGTGTGGATCAGGGGTAATTGCCCCATCTGCCCACTAGTGGGCAGAACAACTTTGGCCCCATTTATTTGGGGTGGGGGTATGGCCATACCCCCACCCTCTTATTTTTGGAAAAAAAACTTCCCTGGCCTCTGGTGGGCTTTCTGCCCCCCCCACCCCCCCTTGGGGCAGATGGGCTTTCCAAAAATAGGCCCATATGGCCAACAGTAATGTGCCCCCATGGGGAGCGACCCTTACCCAAGGGGCTGCCTCCCTAAAGAAAACACACGCATACACACACACCAATCCCTGGTGCTTAAGTGGTTTCTGCCCCCATGGGGGCAGATTGGCCTAACAAAAACAGAAATGGTCTAAATACAATTTGCCCCCCAAGGGAGCGACCCTTGCCTAATGGGTCGCTTCCCCATCTCTAAAAAACCAACCAAACAACAACAAAAAAACGCCCCAAAAATAAACTATTGCCCTGGCGCCTAGAGGTTTGGCCTAACAATAGGCCGATCTGCCCCCAAGGGGGGCAGAAATGGCTTAAAATAAATTTGCCCCCCGCCCCCTCACCCCCCCGGGGAGCGACCCTTGCCTATGGGGTCGCGACCCTTGCGGGACATTGGCGCCAAAAAAATCCTTGTGCCTAGTTGTTTCTGCCCCCCTTGGGGGCAGATTGACCTAAAATCGGCCGATCTGCCCCCAAGGGGGGCAGAAATGGCCTAAATACAATTTGCCCCTCCAGGGGAGCGACCCTTGCCACAAATTATTATTTTTTTTTTTTTTTAAAAAGATCCCCGGTACCTAGGTATCAGAAAAGGCCTTAAAAAAAAATGCCCCCCCTGGGAGTGACCCTTGCCCAAGGGATCGCTCCCTCATGACAATTTCCTAAAACAAAGTAAATCCCTTTTGTCTAGTGGGCGTTTTAGCAGCTGGATTGCTTGCAATCCGGCTGCTAAAACGCTCAGAGAGACTTCAAAGGGAAGGAAATCCATTTCCTTCCCTTTGAAGCCTCTCCGGCCTCCTCCACATGATCGGAAGAGAAATGCATTGCATTTCTCTTCCGATTGCGCTGGAAGCTGAGCTTCCAGCACAATGGGAGGAGGCCTCTGATTGTCAGCGTGCAATTGCGCGCTGACGTCACGAGGGGGGGGGGGGGGTCGGGGGTGGAAGGGGAAGGGCTGTGCCTCAGGACGTAACCATTACGTCCTGGGCACAGAAGGGGTTTAAGGGGCCAGCCAGTAGAGAAATCAAAAATGTTTGCACTGCTGAAAGCAAGATGATCCGTATTTGGAAAAAAAAGAGCAAAAACGCAGGGTAAAAGTGGAGGAGCTACAGGCAACAATGTGGGAAGCGACGACAAGAAAGCAATGAGCGACGGGAGCAAAAAAACAAGCATTTGCAATGCAATGGGTCTCGCATTTGCTCAACTTAGAGCTATTAGCGTTAAGTCGTAAGTGGAATTTTCTTGCCACATAAATTGAAAATGAGAAGTAATACAGTTTAACATAAGTGAGCCAATTCAAAGCGCCATGCAAGAGTGTTAAGGAACACACAAAAAGAAACAGAAGTTCGGTTCCAGTCAAATGTATCAGCAGTTATACAATTATCTATGTAACAGGGTCGATGTCATGCAAATCGCTCGACTACTGCCCAGCGAGATCGCGCTGCATAGTAAATAAAAAGAAAAAGTAGCCCAGAAGCCTTGCGGAAAACATGGAGCCTTGTAAGTTTTCAGTAGTTTAGCAGTGCTCTAGAGGAGGTCTAAACACCAGAAAAGACATGGCGTATGCATGCCTTTACAAATCAAATCAAGCAAATTTTAAAAGGCAAGCCCACAAGCCAACGAAACTGATGGTGGGTCGTGACATGGGCATGGTTAAAAGCCCACAGAGAGATTACAACAGGGGCCAGAGCATTTGCGCGCTCAACTAAAAAAAAAGTACTAGATCCCAGTGCAGGCAGAGGATGAGCAGTAATAAAGTACTTAATCTATACGTTGCTTGTGTTCCACCAAAGAGACAAAAAGACAAGAAGGAAGTGACACCAACATGTCCTGCCCAATTAGAAGCAACAAAATCAGAGTGACAATCAAGTCCACCAAGGATAAGTACTGGGCGGGCTAAAAATCCCTTTTTAACAGTTATTTTTTTTTTAAAGAAACAGGTTATCGCAAGCAACAGCACACATGCACATCATGTGTTGTCTCAGGCCAGACCTAAAAACGACTTCAGAAGATTTCTACTGCTAGAACGTGTAAAACTTAAACCCATTTCCAACTTTTTAAATACAGTGGCCCCTGCCCTATGAGCCTTTAGGGCCTACTCTAGGGTGACATTAAAAAATGAAGGTTTTTCCCTGGTAAAAGGTTGATTTCCAGGTCCAAATTGCAGGTTAAAACCACGATACAGGCTGCTGTGGTAGGCCTTAGATGTTTTGCGTGGTGGGTGGCACAAACTGCTAAAGGTCCACTAGTATCATTAAATTTACAGTCCCTGGTTAGAAGTGGTAGCACTTCACGAGGGACGTAAGTAAATTAAATGTGCCAATTAGATGCAGTCCATTTTTATCATGTTTAGCGAGAATGCCCAAGCACCTAAGCACTGTTTAGCAGTGGTAAAGAGCCACAGAGTCCTAAAGCAGTGCTCAATTTGTAGATACAAATGTGGGGGTTCCCAAAGCCCTCCTCTTAAACACGTGGCTGCTGCAATTAAATGTGCCAGTACGGAATACTGAGACAGCATAATCCTGAAGCCATCTTGGGCCTCTTCAATCAATTCAAAGCCACTCCCTGTCCCTTCAGCTCACTCTTGCAGCTGTCTGCCTTCTCCCATTGTGAAGCTTTCTTGTTTTACTCTTCCTTCGTCTTTCCCATGTGTGTCTTTTGCTCACAGTAAATGCTTTAGGCAGAAAAATAAGTGCTGGCACTCAAAAATAAGTGCCGGCCCTCAAAAATAAGTGCCAGTGATCCGCACCGGAAACAACAAGCACAAATTAAGCACTGTCCTAAAGCCAACAAGAACAAATTCAATAAACAGGAAGAGTGAAGGCAAAATGTCTGGGGGAATAACACACCAATAATGTCAGATCTAACAGAAAGTCACACCAAAATCAACTAATGTTTTTTGGGACTTACTATTTTTTTCAACTGTAAACATATGCCAAGTGAATTGCCTTTAAGCATCTAGAAACGAAATTCATAGTGAATTACACGCAATTCCATTGGCTCATCTCTCCCTGAGAATTGGGGACTGCAGAGCACTTAGAAACAGCAGAACCACATATTATAGGTTAAACAGAATATCCAGCTGCCAGAAATGAGTTGCAAGCATGAGGATAGAGTTTCACACGTGAGCTGTTTTTACACAAAGAGCACCACCTCTTCAGTAAATTATCCTAGTTTGGAAAAGTTTCAGAAATCAGGATTAAAAAAGGAAGGTGGCAAAACAGGGTATATACAGTACTGTGTGACACACATGAAGGAGAGACATTTTTAAAGATTGGGTAGGCCATGCATGAGTTCTTGTACCCTGCTCCCTTAAGAATTTGAGTTCAATGGAGTGAAAGGAGCGCTGAATGCAATGCACTCTGCCTGTGTGGCTAAGTAATGGACTCTGCACCGACTGTGGTCTCTTTATTGCATATAGAGCCAAGTCTTAGTATCACCCCCTGACCTTATCAAGCCAAAAGTAGGTAAGAGCAGTAACTTATCACATTTCATGAATGGACCAAGAGGGTAATTCTTTACAAGGGATCCCATGTAGCACCACACTGTTCTGTACATGGAAAAACAGGTTGCAGTTGAGTGCTACACCAACATTTCCTCTCTTGAACTTGTGCAGAGACTGATTTGAACAATGTGGGCCAAAAGATAAATATGGATGAAAAGAGTAAATGCTCAGTCTTATTCACAGTGAATTTTAAGGTGAAAGTTGAACAGACAGGAGAAGAATATAGGACCACTTATGAGCTTATCTAACTCTTCCATGTTGTTGTAACCAACACAACTACAGATATTAAACACATATAAACTAATGAATCTAAAGTAAATCAGAACTTTGATTTAGAAGTGAGAGGACCAACCCCTGAGAAAACCAACTTTCGTTGGGTAAATCTTTTAGCTGTAAGGTGTGCTAGTGCAGAAGATATACCAGAATTATTGATCAATATTCATGTTTCCTGAGTGTTGAATTTGTCTAGAAACTGTAATAACATATGGAAAAATAATGCACACATTTGAAAGTATGACCACGATGAGTGGCCACCAATGTTCACAAAGTGAACTTATTCATTCATGGCTTATTAATATGAAATACTGAGCATTTGTTTGATAAATTTAGTAATAGATCATATTTGGGGTTATGCATTATGTAATTGCTTTAATTAATTGAAAGCCTTAACTTAGCGGAGGTCTTGGCCTAGCTGCACGGCCTCATATCAAGCTGCATTCCTTGCACGTAATAAAAATGGCTGTCTTAAAGAATTAAACTGTGATTTTTCACTGTGCTGACCAAATGAGCTTGTAGCTAAAAGCCTTTCTCATGAGAACCACTTTCCTAGAAGATGCTGTTCTTGCTAAATGTAAATGTGTGTAAGACTGACTTTCTCAGGAGAAGAACAATGGAGACACTGACTGGAATATAAGCTGCAACAATATTGTTACCTGACGAGCCGGACGATGAGGACATTACAAGATAAGCCAATCAGCGACATGTGAACTGTGTACTAGTAGAAATTAGAGATTTGATATTTTAGTTTTATTGGACAAAGTGTGAACATGCAATCCCTTGACCAAAGGGGACTTAAGAATAAATCTGAGGAAATCTAACTTAACGGGACTACACTGAGAAGAAGTGGCTGTTGCGCTTTTGCCACTGTCATATTTTACTGAGCGTCTTGATAAGAGACGTGCTTACTTTAATGCTTAAAGACTTTGCCCTTTCCGAACTTTGATGCTGAATCCTGAATCCTTGATGACCAGACTGATGTCCTGAGGACGAAGACTGACACTGCTTGCTGATCCATACTGAGGATAGGGAGTATGAATTAGAATATTGATTATATTGTCTAACCGCTTTTGTTTCTGGGTACCAACCGCAATATTTTGATAGAGCCATAGTTAGATGTTTTCCAAATTTGTGTTGACTAAATTGTTTTGCATGGCGCCCAACATGTTAATTCTAATCTGATGTTAGTTAGGGAGCCCACTGATTAAATCCACTATATGGAATAACATTTGAGGTCTTTCTTTGCTGAAACTAAATGTATGTAATTTCGTATGTGCAGTTATTCTTGCTATTAATTTTCACTGTGAATTAGAATGTGTAATAGCTCAAGTCTTGATTAGATTGCTTTTCTTTGGCAGACTCGGACAGCCAGTCTTTCTGTATGTTTATCGTTTGATTTTGAGATTAATTTATTTGACTTTAGCATTGTTAATATAGGGAAATAAACATTCTAACCTTTACATAAAGGTGTGGTTATTCATGACTTTGTGGTCATGGGGTGTAATAATTACTGACTCCTATTGATTACTGTTATTGATTATTGGTTATTGATTGGCTATTGATTATTGATCTGCCTGTACTGGATCTATGGTGGGAACGTCTTAAATGCGAGTCAAAAGGTTACCCGACCTAGTCATGTCCCCTTCAATGTTTACTTATTAACCTCTTCTGTGCCTTGGATGAGATGATCTCGTCCAAGGCTACAGTTCCCCTGTGCCTTGGACGAGATCATCTCGTCCATGGCACAGGGGAACTTGGGGGCGCGCTAGCGCGCCCACCGTGCACCCCCTCCCCCCCCCCCCAAGTCAGGGATGGAAGGGGAAGACCTTCCCCTTCCACCCCCTACCCCCCCACCCCCCCGTGACGTCAGCGCGCGAGTGCACGCTGATTTGTCACAGGGGCCTCCCTAGTCGCGCTGGAAGCTCTATCTCCAGCGCGATTGAAAGAGAAATGCAAAAGTATTTCTCTTTTAATCACTGGGGAGGCCCGGAGGGGCTTCAAAGGGAAGGAAAAGTATTTCCTTCCCTTTGAAGTCTCTACGAGGGTTTCAAAAGCCGGATTGCTTGCAATCCGGCTTTTGAAACCCCACTAGACACCAGGGATTTTTTTATTTTTTATTGTTATTGACAAAAGGGAGCGACCCCTTGGGCAAGGGTCGCTCCCAGGGGGGGCATATTTTCGGGGAGGCCTTTTCTGCCCCCCCTGGGGGCAGATCAGCCTATTATTAGGCCGATCTGCCCCCAGGGGGGGCAGAAACCTCTAGGCACCAGGGACCATTTTTTTTTATTTTTATGTTTCATTTTTTTTTTTTTGGTGGGGAGCGACCCATCAGGCAAGGGTCGCTCCCCTTGGGGTAAAATTATATTTTGGCCATTTCTGCCCCCCTTGGGGGCAGATTGGCCTATTTTGATGAGGCCAATCTGCCCCCAAGGGGGGTAGAAACCACTAGACACCAGGGAGTTTTTTCTTTGCGTGAATTTCACGCAAAGGGAGCGACCCCTTAGGCAAGGGTCGCTCCCTGGGGGGGAGGGCAATTTATTTTAGGCCATTTCGGCCCCCCCTGGGGCAGATCGGCCTAATATTAGGCTGATCTGCCCCCGAGGGGGGGGGGCAGAAACCTCTAGGCGCCAGGGCAAATTTTTCTTTTTTGTTTGTTTGTTTTTTTAGAGATGGGGAGCGACCTATCAGGCAAGGGTCGCTCCCCTTGGGGGGCAAATTGTATTTAGGCCATTTCTGCCCCACTGGGGGAAGATTGGCCGATTTTAGGTCAATCTGCCCCCAAGGGGGCAGAAACCACTAGGCACCTGGGATTTGTTTTTTGGCGCCAATGTCATGCAGGGGGAGCGACCCCGTAGTCAAGGGTCGCTCCCGGGGTGGGGGCAAATTTATTTTAGGCCATTTCTGCCCCCCCGGGGGGCAGATCGGCCTATTATTAGGCCGAACTGCCCCCAGGGGGGGGCAGAACCCTCTAGGCACCAGGGCAATTTTTTTTTTTGTTTTTTAGAGATGGGAAGTGACCCATCAGGCAAGGGTCGCTCCCCTTGGGGGCCAAATTGTATTTAGGCCATTTCTGCCCCACTGGGGGAAGATTGGCCGATTTTAGGTCAATCTGCCCCCAAGGGGGCAGAAACCACTAGGCACCTGGGATTTGTTTTTTGGCGCCAATGTCATGCAGGGGGAGCGACCCCATAGGCAAGGGTCGCTCCCAGGGGGGGTGGGTGCTGGGGGGGGAGCAAATTTATTTTAGGCCATTTCTGCCCCCGGGGGTGGCAGAACCCTCAGGGCACCAGGGCACATTTTTTTGTTGTGTTTTTTTTTTTTTTTTTTTTTTCGAGATGGGGAGCGACCCATCAGGCAAGGGTCGCTCCCCTGGGTGGGATATTGTATTTAGGCCATTTCTGCCCCCCTTGGGGGCAGATTGGCCGATTTTAGGTCAATCTGCCCCCAAGGGGGCAGAAACCACTAGGCACCTGGGATTTGTTTTTTGGCGCCAATGTCATGCAGGGGGAGCGACCCCGTAGGCAGGGGTTGTTCCCGGGCAGGGGCAGGGGGGGGCTTGGGGAGTTGGGGGGGGTCAAATTTATTTAAGGGCATTTCTTCCCCCCCCCCCCTCCCGGGGCCGGCTGAGCTAGAGGCCAAACTCCACAGGTAGGCACTTTGCAAAAAACACCTCTGTTTTCTGTGAAAAAATATGTTCTGTCCACGTTGTGTTTTGGGCCATTTCCTTTCGTGGACGCTAGGCCTACCCACAGAAGTGAGGTACCATTTTTATCGGAAGACTTGGGGGAACGCTGGGTGGAAGGAAATTCGTGGCTCCTCTCAGATTCCAGAACTTTCTGCCACAGAAATGTGAGGAACATGTGTTTTTTTAGCCAAATTTTGAGGTTTGCAAAGGATTCTGGGTAACAGAACCTGGTCCGAGCCCCGCAAGTCACCCCTCCTTGGATTCCCCTACATCTCTAGTTTTTAGAAATGCACAGGTTTGGTAGGTTTCCCTAGGTGCCGGCTGAGCTAGAGGCCAAAATCTACAGGTAGGCATTTCGCAAAAAACACCTCTGTTTTCTTCCAAAAATTTGGATGTGTCCACGTTGCGCTTTGGGGCGTTTCCTGTCGCGGGCGCTAGGCCTACCCACACAAGTGAGGTATCATTTTTATCGGGAGACTTGGGGGAACATAGATTAGCAAAACAAGTGTTATTGCCCCTTGTCTTTCTCTACATTTTTTCCTTCCAAATATAGGAGAGTGTGTAAAAAAGACATCTATTTGAGAAATGCCCTGTAATTCTCATGCTAGTATGGTCACCCCGGAATTCAGAGATGTGCAAATAACCACTGCTCCTCAACACCTTATCTTGTGCCCTTTTTGGAAATACAAAGGTTTTCTTGATAGCAATTTTTTACTCTTTATATTTCAGCAAATGAATTGCTGTATACCCGGTATAGAATGAAAATGCACTGCAGGGTGCAGCTCATTTATTGGCTCTGGGTTCCTCGGGTTCTTGATGAACCTACAAGCCCTATATATCCCCGCAACCAGAGGAGTCCAGCAGACGTAACGGTATATTGCTTTCGATATTCTGACATTGCAGGGAAAAGTTACAGAGTAAAACATAGAGAAAAATTGATGTTTTTTTCACCTCAATTTCAATATTTTTCTTTTTCAGTTATTTTCTGTAGGAAACCCTTGTAGGATCTACACAAATGACCCCTTGCTGAATTCAGAATTTTGTCTACTTTTTAGAAATGTTTAGGTTTCTGGGATCCAGCATTAGTTTCATGCCCATTTCTGTCACTGACTGGAAGGAGGCTGAAAGCAAAAAAAAATTCAAAAATGGGGTATGTCCCAGTAAAATGCGAAAATTGTGTTGGAAAATTGGGTTTTCGGATTCGTCTGCCTGTTCCAGAAAGCTGGGAAGCTGCTGAGTTTAGCACCGCAAACCCTTTGTTGATGCCATTTTCAGGGGAAAAACCACAAGCCTTCTTCTGCAGCCACTTTTTCCAGTTTTTTTGAAAAAAACGAAATTTTCTGTGTATTTTGGCCAATTTCTTGGCCTCCTTCAGGGGAACCCACAAAGTCTGGGTACCTCTAGAATCCCTAGGATGTTGGAAAAAAAGGACGCAAATTTGGCTTGGTTAGCTTATGTGGACAAAAAGTTGAGGGCCTAAGCGCGAACTGCCCCAAATAGGCAAAAAAAGGCCTGGCATAGGAGGGGGAAAAGGCCTGGCAGCGAAGGGGTTAAGGTCCAACGCGCTAACAGACGTACCAGTCTGGTTAGGGGGCAAGCGGTCTTTTAACAAGGCTCGGTCTATGACCTTAAAGCGAACAGGGCAATTAGAACAATGTTGTTGGTATGGCACTGAAAGTCACCCATTGTTCTAATATCTATCCAAAGCCTAATACCATTGAACACCAGAGTTAGGTCTGATAAAGTGCACGTTCAGGAGTGAAAGATCCCTTATGCATGGGATAGGAGGTGCTAATATTTGGTAAAGCTAAGTAACGGATCCATCACTGCCTTTTACAGTAAACCTACTGGGTATTGAAGATTAGAGCGGAGGATAAATATTGATCATGTCTCCAGGAAACACTCCGCTTTAAGCAGTGCAGTAACTGCCTCCCATGTTAAATCTATGACAATACATTAAAAACATATTTGCCCTTTGAGATTAGTCTTGTAAATAGGTCTCAGTAGTTGGGTAGTTTGGGAAGATTGAAAAAGGGAAGAATAAAACGGGTTATGGGTGAAGCATGGACATACAATCTTCAATACAAACAGACCTGCGTAATATTGCTGGACAGGCAGAAAGGGCTATTCATAGGGTGCATAGAGGATCTAACTTGTTTTCTGACAATGGCTTTTTTAATAGAAATAGGATTATTCAGTGTACTTGGCAAGTAGTACTTAATCAACTAGAAGAGCCTAGAGGAGCGTTTTCAAGTATAGTATTAAATGTATACTTGGTACCACTATAAAGTTCTTGTAGTTCCTGATCTATTGTGGGACATCACTTTCAAACAAGGACATCGAGCTACTGAGTGCGAAGAGAGCTAAAGTAGCAGTGTGTGAGGGCACAAGCAATATTTTGACTCCTCTACTCTAGTGACAACCATAAATTGACTGAATCCAGAACAAGGTTGTAGGAAAATGGCTCCCTGTTGCAGTTACCCCCCCACTTTTTGCCTGATATTGATGCTGACTTGACTGAGAAGTGTGCTGGGACCCTGCTAACCAGGCCCAGCACCAGTGCTCTTTCACTTAAAATGTACCATTGTTTCCACAATTGGCGCACCCCTGGCACACAGATAAGTCCCTTGTAAAAGGTACCAGTGGTACCAAGGGTCCTGTGACCAGGGAAGGTCCCTAAGGGCTGCAGCATATGTTGTGCCACCCTAAGGAACCCCTCACCTAACACATGCACACTGCCATTGTAGATTGTGTGTGTTGGTGGGGAGAAAAAGACAAAGTCGACATGTCATCCCCCGCAGGATGCCATGCCCACAAAATACTGCCTGTGGCATAGGTAAGTCACCCTTCTAGCGGCCTTACAGCCCTAAGGCAGGGTGCACTATACCACAGGTGAGGGCATAGCTGCATGAGCAATATTCCCCTACAGTGTCTAAGTCTATTCTTAGACATTGTAAGTAGAGTGTGGCCATATTAAGTGTATGGTCTGGGAGTTTGTCAAAACAAACTCCACATCTCCATAATGGCTACACTGAATACTGGGAGGTTTGGTATCAAACGCCTCAGAATAATAAACCCACACTAATGCCAATGTTGGATTTATTAACAAAATGCACACAGAGGGCATCTTAGAGATGCCCCCTGTATTTTACCCAATTCCTCAGTGCAGGACTGACTGGTCTGTGCCAGCCTGCTGCTGAGAGACGAGTTTCTGACCCCCGGGGGTGAGGGCCTTTGTGCTCAGAGGCCAGAAACAAAGCCTGCTCTGGGTGAGGTGCTTCACACCTCCCCCCTGCAGGAACTCTAACACCTAGCAGTGAGCCTCAAAGGCTCAGGCTTCGTGTTTCAATGCCCCAGGGCACTCCAGCTAGTGGAGATGCCCGCCCCCTGGACACAGCCCCCTCTTTTGGCAGCAAGTCCAGGGGAGATAATGAGAATAACAAGGAGGAGTCACCCACCAGTCAGTACAGCCCCTAAGGTGTCCTGAGCCGAGGTGACCCCTGCCTTTAGAAATCCTCCATCTTGAGTTTGGAGGATTCCCCCAATAGGACTAGGGATGTGCCCCCCTCCCCACAGGGAGGAGGCACAAAGAGGGTGTAGCCACCCATTGGCTACTGCCCTCCCAGGCCTAAACACACCTAAGTTCAGTATTTAGGGGCGCCCCAGATCCCAGATTCCTGCAACCTGAAGAAACAAGAAGGACTGCTGACCTACAAGCCTGCAGAGAAGGAGGGAGACGACAACTGCTTTGGCCCCAGCCCTACCGGCCTGTCTCCAACTTCGAAAACCTGCTCCAGCGACGCATCCAACAGGGACCAGTTACCTCTGAAGCCTCAGAGGACCACCCTGGACTAAAGGACCAAGAAACTCCAGTGAACAGCGGCCCTGTTCAAAACCAGCTACTTCTTTGCAACAAAGAAGCAACTTCCAAAGACTTCACGTTTCCCACCGGAAGCGTGAGACTACACTCTGCACCGGACGTCCCCGGCTCGACCTGCAGAAAACCAACACCTCAGGGAGGACTGCCCAGCGACTGCGAGCCCGTGAGTAACCAGAGACTACCCCCCTGAGCCCCCACAGCGACGCCTGTAGAGAGCATCCAGAGGCTCCCCTGACCGCGACTGCCTGTAACAAGGGACCCGACGCCTGGAACCAGCACTGCACGCGCAGCCCTCAGGACCTGAAGGAACCGAACCCCAGTGTAGGAGTGACCCCCCAGGCGACCCTCTGCCTAGACCAGGTGGTGGCTGTCCCGAGAAGCCCTGCCTGCCTGCACCGCTAGAGTGACCACCAGGTCCCTCCATTGTTTCCTACCTGAAACCGGACGCCTGCTTTGCACACTGCACCGCCCCTGTGCCGCTAAGGGTGTATTTTGTGTGCCTACTTGTGCCCCCCCCCCCCTAGCGCCTATGTGTTTTTGGCACCTCTTTGACCTCTGCACCTGACCGGCCCTGAGCTGCTGGTGTGATAACTTTGAGGTTGCCTTGAAACCCCAATGGTGGGCTGTTATATGCCCCAGAACTGAGACTTAAGTGTTTTACTTACCTCCTAATCTAACCTTTACTTACCTCCCCAGGAACTGTTGATTTTTGCACTGTGTCCACTTTGAAAATAGCTTATTGCCATTTTTACAAAGACTGTATATGATATTGCTTTCATTCAAAGTTCCTAAAGTATCTAAGTGAAGTACCTTGCATTTAAAGTGTTTAATGTAAATCTTGAACCTGTGGTTCTTAAAATAAACTAAGTAAAGATATTTTTCAATATAAAAACCTATTGGCCTGGAGTATGTGAGTGTGTGATCCTCATTTATTGCCTGTGTGTGTACAACAAATGCTTAATATTACACTCTGATAAGCCTACTGCTCAACCACACCCACAAAATAGAGCATTAGAATTATCTAATTTAGCCACGATCTTACCTCTAAGGGGAACCCCTGGACTCTGTGCACACTATTTCTTACTTTGAAATAGTATATACACAGCCAACTTCCTACAAAGGTATTTCAATTATTCAACGTTTATCTCTTTCCTTCAATGGAGCTGCTATTTAAGTGAATACACAGATTCAGGACTAAAGCAAGATTTTATCATTTAATGTCTTGACTAAGGGTGTAAATTAATTCCGATTTATTTAATGGCATTATAGAAACACAAAAGTCTTAAGATTACAGTCTCACCTGTGCTTCCTTTAATTTATCTTCGTACTGTTTCTTAACTGCTTGACAATCTGTTGAAAGAGTGGCAGATATGAGACGTTTCTATAGCTTCATGGGGCATAGCAATATTTAAACTCATGGTAACAATATATACGCTTTATACATTTTTAATCTGTAGGAGTATTTATGAGCAAATAAATGTTTTAAGTCACATTTATCTTTTGGAAAGTCCTCCAAAATTGATTGAGTATGGTCAATGCCGCAAGGTTGATTTTTTGTTTTTAGCAAAGAACAATCTGTAGAAAGTTGTGGTCAATGTCGAGGACTAACAGTCAGTGACTACAGAGTGTCCCAGGCACTAGGAAATATTTATATATCTGTGTTTTTATAAGAGTTCGTTGCCATGGGCAGCCCCAACTTTCAGATTACCGAATATAAAGTTACTAACGGTCATCAAGTTTGTCTTCACGTCCTATAGAGTTGTAAAACGTATGTTCAGCAGGTAGAGACACTACCATTTTTTGCACAGGAAAAAAAGATTTAGAAGCGGTTCCCATGCACACTTGAAGCTGCTTCTTAACTAGACAATGTCCCCAGTGTCCATACCATATCTGCACAAATGGAGATGGCTGGAGTGTTGTCTGCAGAAATGCAGTTCGCAGTCATAAGCTAATACGCAGATTCCTGGAGGGTAGGATAGGGGAATCATTCTTTCATTGGAATTTGCATGCATGGTAACTGAGATCTCAAAAGCTTTTACAAGTTAAGGGAGATTACAGATAATCATTTTGAAGAAAACAGAGAATTTGTACAATCAGATTCGATTCTTTGAGATGTGTACAAGATGTAGACAGGGGACACGCCATAGCCAGCATGGCACGGAAAATGCGTAAAAGGCAGCAGTCCTTTAATTCAGTGGAAGAGCTAAAGTTAGTAGAATACATCCTAGCGGATGGTGATCCTAGGTTAACAGAAGAATTGATATCCAAGAAGCAGACGTTCTGCTCCACCTCTACCAATTAAGTTAGGAACCAAAACATAGCAACCCTGAAACAAATATATAAAATAGGGTTATTGGCATGGCTCAGCAAAAGGAAGGACAGACGTAGATGGTTGGGGCTAATTTATCTCAAGAGCGAGGGACAGCTCACACTGGTTGTAGAAAAATAGCACAGATATCCGTAGACTATTTTAAAAACCTCGATGCCAACAGGATAGAAATGTATAATTCTGGGTTGATGAATTTTGTCAGAGATTTGACGTCTCAGAACCTGCAACAGCTTGGGTAGCATTTGAAGAACAGTTAATAGTAGAAGAGATCACACATGGCATCATAGAAAGTTTTGTTCCTGGGCCTAACGGGCTCTGGCTTGAAATTTTCAAGCAATTTTCTAGCTGGAGAGTATACCACCTTATCTTATTATTTGAAAATGCAACGCAAGTTGTGCTTACCTACTCATGCTGTAAGTTGACTAGAACGCGCGCCGTCACCATGCATGCTATTTACCCCACATATTACATCAGTAATGACATCTTATATGACATCATTGATAATACTGCTGCAGCATTTGCAGTGAAATGATTAATGAGAAAACTCTGCATGGCAGGGGTGCAAGTTCTAGTTACCTTACAGCACGAGTTATAGTGTCTTGAGATAAGTAACTGCTACATTTCTATGGTTTCATGAGTAGTGTAAAATCTGAACCAATCTATCTCTCTAACATATATATATTAATAAAACGCTGAAGTAGAAATACTGGCCAAATACCAGGGCAATCATTTGCAGATGGTTATAACATTTACCCACTCTGATCCAAAAGGGTTAAATGTAGGCAGAAAGGCAGAAGTACCAGGAATATTCCTTGATGTCTCTGTGGCTGAATAGAGGACACAACCAAAGTCTCAGAGCCAGCAGTTTTGTTGTCTAGAGATGCGGCCAAAGCTTTTCATTCAGTTGAGTGATCTTGCTCAATGGTGGTTCTTGCGAAAATGAAATTCAACCTAAAATTATGGTTGGAGGCCAAACCATTGTATAAGGCTCCTATGGCTAGAGTGTGGGTGAATGGCACAAGACAAGGCTGCCACCTATCATCAATGCAGCTTGCCTTGGCCTTGATGTCACTGGCAAACTGGATTAGAAAGGATACCCTGCTCAGACTTTAAATGGGAATTTCAGTGGGATAGAATATCAATGTACACATGCATATAGTACTTGGTTACATACACCCAGACCACAATAGTCAGAATTCTGCTAAAGTTTATCATCTTTGGCTGGTACACAGGACTTAGCATAAATTGATAAATCCATTAATTTCTCCATTGGTGGTTTAGGATCAAATGTTTAATTTCTTCTCACCCTTCAATACAAGACCTTAAGGATTTAAATATATAAGAGTCTATGTCACATGAGACAAGGATGCCTTGCATTGCTTCAATTTACACTGCGAAGTCAAAAAGTTAAGAGTGTCATGAAATACTGTTGCCTTTGTTTTTACTCAGGAGGGCTACACTTTACAAGATAATCGTTCTTCCCAAGTATCTCTATTTGCTTCAGAACACACAATTTTGGGTGCAGGACGCTTTGTTATATAGCGTTAATAATAAAATGTGTTATGTGGTCTGCCCCCTCCTCAGAGAATTGCACTAGAGCTTTTGTCTTTTGGGGGCTGAATCATGGGCGATAACATTTACTGACCTATATGACTTATGACATATATTGCAGTAGTGAATGAGTGAATTTGCGCATCTCAGAATGGCCATTTACTATGGATAGACAGACATACAATAAATGACAGATTATATTATGGCACTAGACAGTTAACCAAACAGTGATCTGCCCTCTCACTTGGCAATGAGAACACAGAAAATAGCCATAAGGAAACTGATATGCCAACTGATGTGCCAGAGAGGATTGAACCTGGGGTCAGGTTCAATCCTCTATGGCACAGCAACATACTAGGGGAAACGAGACCCCTACAGTGCTTCCTTCCAGGGGACGCAATAGGGATTTATTTTGGTGCTGAGACACATATGGGGCAGCAAGGTTTGAAGATATTAACACAGCTCAGATGAAAAATAGATGCAGGGAAACAGAAAACAGTGTAAGAAATTACATTATTAGTTGAAGAGGGGCGAGAACCCATTTCAAATGATCATAGTCCTTGTCAGGGTGAACCAATGAAGTCACTAAATAATACTCTGCTTAATCCTGTGGTAGCTGGTCATAAAGCAGTCAGGCTTAACTTAGAGGCAATGTGTAAAGTATTTATGTAGCACTCTAACAGTAATAAAGTGAAAACACCAGAAAAACCCCAAACCAATTTAGAAAAAAGATCATTATTAATAAAAAAGGACTTAAAAATGACAAAAATCCATTAAGTAGAACAAGCAATATGATTTTTTAAAGTTTGATATAATAATAGTGTCAAATAGCACAAAGCACCAATCGAGGGTATCTGGCCACATTAAATGAGGACAAAGTCATCAGTTAAGGCGGATCACAGTGGATCCGTGGTTAGGTACAGGAACTAGGTTAGTCCCGGTTTAACTTCTGACTTAGAAAGATTTCTGGAGGAAAAGTTGGCAATGAGTCACCTGCTGGGTAAGCTGCAAGGTAGGTTCAAATTGGGGCTTGGGGACAGTGGGCTGCTGAAGAGCAGGGTTCCAGTGCAGTTGTGGACGAATGCGGCAAAGCTCCATGTGGGTGAAGTACATGCTTAGGAAGGCCTCGACAGTGAGTGGAAGCTGCTTGGCATCAGTCCTATGGAAGCCCTCTGTGTTTGGTCTTAGAAACCTCTGAAAGTTATATCTCCTCCAGTGGGAGAAACTGGCAATTTGAGGCTAAAAGCTTAGGCAGCGACCCCAGTCATGATAAGTTTCCCAGGTAGAAAGTTGGAAAAAAGCTTCAGAGCCCCAGATCTTACAGTATAGGGAAAGAAGGAGTACACTATAATATAAGTCAAGGGTCCCAACCTGGGGCACCACTTGGGGGTCAGGTCTCACTCAAACAGTCTGCAGCAGGATCCAGGGCAGGTGCAGCTGGAACTGGTCAGCTGAGAAGCTGCAGGGAGGGAAGCTCCTGGAAGCTTGTTGTGGCCCTGTAGCTCAAACAAGTGGTCAGCTAACTGACCGCCGAGTCACTTCTGGGGTCCTGGAGTTATGTCAAGTATGTCCAATCTTCATTCAGGTTCTTCATACAGCAGGGCAGACCTGATTCTTCACAGATTCGAGAGTGCTCAGAAGTGGTGCTATGGAGATGGGCAGCCCCTCCTCCATGGTCACGCTAAACCAGTTCTAGGGCAGCTCCCCCTCCCACTGTGCTTGGAGCCAACCTGAAGAGAAAGAGAAAAGAGAGATAGGCCTAGAGTGACTGGGTAGATATCCCTTGAAGCTCATGAACTGCTGGGCACAGCTCCCAAAGACACCTTGTGAAGGAAGAAAAATTCCTCTGCACACCCAGAGCCGTTTATCCACTTTCTAGGGACAATACACATCTCACTTCAGGTGAGCCATCAGGGGAGTCATGCGACAGCTGGACACTGACTGAAAACCTTTTGGCTTCTGGAGGGAAAGTGTCAACTTTCTAAAAGAGTAATATTCAAAATAGTAATATAAAATGTAACCATACCATGAAGTTGCATTTTGCACTATTAAAATGAGTACTTGAATTATTGGTACAGCATTTCCCAATTTAAATTTAGCACTTCTTAAATGTAATAGCATGAAACAGTTGTAACTTATGTGAAAGCTAGCCTTTCTACAGCTATAGTGAGGAGAGAAAAACAAAAATCAGACACGTTTTCTCACAGCCAGGACATATAAAACATTAATTATACAAAACCATATACCCTGCCCAATGGGTATTTAGGGGCTATCACAGGGGTGACTTATAAGTACTAAAAAGAAAGGATTATGCCTGTCCAAAAGGTTATTCTGGCAGGTCAAAATGGCAGTTTAAACTACATACTCAGACTGCAGTGGCAGGCCCCGAGACAGTGTGCAGTGTTACTTTAGTGAATGGCACAATGATTACCACAACCAACTAGTATAATTTAATTTAGCTGCCCTGGGAACATGCAGTACCATATACTAGGTATTTATAGGTAAATTAAATCTGCCAGCCAGGTACATGGTAATCTCGCCAGGTTTAACAAAGCAAGCACAAGCATGTTACTACTGTTTAGTCGGGGTAGTGGCCGAAAGTGCACAGAGTCCTATCTCCTACAAGAACAGACCCTGCAACAGAAGGTAGAATTCTGGGGGCTACCATGCAAAAGATGGTAATTTCTAAAACTTTGAGTGATGGAAGCCTTGCAGTATTGGCAAAGTGGCCATTAGTTCTGCATTCATGGGGATACCAATCAAGTTGTTGAACAGAATGCATTATGCCAAAATAAGGTAGAAAAGGGAAACAAACCTTTGACTGAGGGGCTATGAACAAACTGCACACTTGTTTTGGGAACAGTGAAATCAAGGTATGATACTGGGTATATGACATGATGACCCACTTGTGAGATGAAATAGGGTGCTTCATGATCTGGGTCTTAAGATGCCCTCAAGGCTGTGAGACCACCCTCTGGTACAGACCATAGGACAATGGTACTCAGGCATGGCATGAAGTATGCCTGCTGAAAGATATGCCCAGGAAGGCAGAGGGTACCTCACATATTATAAAGACTGAGGCCCACAGAGATCACCCATTACCCAACCATGGGGAGAGTTAATGAGATGGTTGTTTCTGCTACATACTTTACAGAGGAAATCTGGGGTAACAATGATGAACTTAGGACAGCTGTACTCAGTACAAATGTCTTCAGATTATGTGGCGGCATGGGAGCTACTCTATCCCAGGTGATCTAATCATAGATTTCTGCTGGGACTTTGTACAATGCACTTTTTCTTTCAGTGGAAAACATTAGGATACTTGCATCTAAGAAAGGCACTGTGGTAATAAGATCATGGTCCACAATAAAAGTCATTTTGACTTATAGATTGTTCAAAATGGCTTCTCTGCATTTGTCAGTTTGATTAAACCAAACTATCTTTGAACATGCAGATCCATCTAGGATCATCATCTCCATAGAAGGATCAGGATGTCAATAAACATTTTCATCTTAAAGTCACTCAAGTAGTGCAGACATCCCATTACAGTTCAATTAGCTATGGTCCATCAAATATAGTGGATAAATATTCTTTTCATGAAGTAAAGTGTCATCTGCATCACCATGATAAATGTAACATAGTTTATTCAATTTGAGGAAGACAATCGGTCTTGTTTTAGTGATTTTACAGCCACAGAAGAACGGACAGATTTCTGAAGTATGTGATTTGCTGTTGAACAGAGAGAATCAGTTTCAGGCAATAGC
The DNA here is from genome assembly GCF_031143425.1 of Pleurodeles waltl. NCBI lineage: Eukaryota > Metazoa > Chordata > Amphibia > Caudata > Salamandridae > Pleurodeles > Pleurodeles waltl. The sequence continues at coordinate 724,816,286 of NC_090444.1, read as the reverse complement.
CATTTAGACTGTCTTTTATATTTTGGTGGAAGTTTCTTTAGGTTCCATGGTCTGATACTATGGAACACCCTTATTCTCCACTGTTAGAAACTGGGTTTCTGGTTGGCAGAACTATGCACCCTGTCCAATTATGAACCACAATCCTAGTCAGGGTAAGTCAGATAAACACCTTAAATTAACCTGTGCTCACCCTCTGGTAGCTTGGCACACAGCTGGAAGGCTTAATTTAAGAGGCACAGTGTATAGTATTTGTGGAACACTTAATACAGTAAAACAGTGAAAACACCACACAAAAAACACCACACCTGGTTGGGATTTATAGAGCTTATGTCTATGATAAAACAAGACCAAAAGGACAAAAATCCAACAAGTAGAAGTGGAGATATGAATTTTTGAAGACTTAAATGCAACAAAGTGCTTAAAAGCATGCAGCGCCAACCGGGGATATCTGGTTGCGCTAAACTGGGGTAAATCCAAAAGTTCAGGCTGACCTTCGAGGAGTGTGGGTCGGATACAGTCCAAGTTAAGTCCGGCTGAATGTTTACCTTCTCAGAATCAAGCCGAGAGTCCAGTTTGCAGGGAAGTTCACTGGGAGCAAGGAGAGCATTGCTAGAGACGTTCCGCGGGCACAAAGAGTCAGTCGGGCGTCACACACAGGTGGACTGGAGGCTAACGGTTGCGAGCAGCGCTGCTTGCTGTGTAAAGAATCAAACTTGTGGCAGCTCGCGCTGATTCTTTGTGCAAGCGGTGCAGTTTCAGTGGGAGCGGGCCTGCTCTCATTCGTGACGAACCCAAACACTTGATTTCAAGAGACACAAACCCACATTTAAGGAGCCAGGTCTAGAGGGGTGCCTCCTGAGGGGTTAGGAGCTGGTTGAAGACCGGTCCAGGAGCAGTAGCAGATGTGTTGGAAGTCCTTTGTGTCCCTGTGACTCAAAACAGGAGGCAAGCCAGCATTCCCTGAGAGTCAATTTGGTTCTGGGGTGGAGAGATGCAGGCCCAGTCCTTCTCACTCCTAGGCAGGAGAGCTGCAGGTCAGCTTTGCAAAGCAGGAGTCCAGCAGAGTAGCAGATCAGCATGGTGTCAGTCCTTGTAGCAGCACAACACTCCTCCTTCCTGGCTTAGTATCCACAGGTTCAGAACTGTATTGAGTTGGTGGTGTTAGAGGATCACTTTGAAGTGTGGGAAGACTTCAAAGAAGGTTCTTTGAAGTGCATAGAGGCACTCCCTTCTTTCCATCGCTCCAGACTCACTACAGAAGGGTATGCAGATCTTTTAGTATGGAAGGACACTGCCCTTTCAGTTATGTCAGTCTCTCCCACCCATCCTGACTAGGACGGCCCATAAGGATGTTAATGGTCTTTATCAGTCACACCTAAGCTCCCTTTGTGTGTGGCTGTCTAGAGGGATTGCACAAGCCCAGTTGTCACTCAACCCCAGACAAGTATTGAAGACAGGCAGTAGTCATCAAATGGCTAAAGTAAGAAAAGTGTCAACTCTCTAAAAGTGTCATTTTCAGAACTGAATTTTAAAGTCCGTCTTTACCATCAGTTATGATTTTAAATTGTGAGTTCAGAGACACCAACGTTGACAGCCTTTTCGCTTCCAGATTGGGCATTACACTTATAAGATGTAATACAGTAATTCTAATGTGATCCTATGGGAGAGAAAGGCCTTGCAGTAGTGAAAAATTAAGTTGGGTGTTTATCACTGCCAGGGCATATAAAGCTAAAAAGTATGTGCCCTGCTTTTTAGATATATGACCCACAGAGCAGGGTGCAATCTAGGACCTATCTTAGGGATGACATAGGTATAAAAAGGGAAGGGTTAGGCTTAGCAAGAGTTAACTTGCCAGTTCAACATGGCAGTTTAAAACTGCACAAAGGCACTCCAATGGCAGATCCAAGACATGGTTAGGGGCTACATAGGTGGGTGCCACAATCAGTGCTGCAGGCCCACTAGTAGCATTTAATTGAAAGGCCCTGGGGGCATGTAGCACACTTTACTAGGGATTTGGAAATAAATTAAATATACCAACTGGAGAGGAGCTATATTGCTGTGTTTTAGGGGAACGAGCAGTAGCACTTTAGCTCTGGTTAGCAGTGGTAAAGTGCTCAGAGTCCTAAAGCCAGCAAACAAAAAGTCATAAAATGGAGGGAGGGAGGCAGGCAGAAAGTTGAGGGGCGTGTGGGGGTAAGACTGTCTTCAGATGGAATACAGTTACCTTCAGTATTGGAAGCTCTTGAAAATAAACTTTTGAGGCAGGCCTTTAATTGGGTCCTAAATCTGTGGTAGGCAGTGGAAGAATGCCAGATCTTGGTTCATCCTACAAATTTGGCTGAACTTGTGCTGTAGGGATGGCCAAACTTTCTAATTGACCTATTTTTAAATTATCTTGTTCTGAAGTGGCATATCAGCATGAAGTACTTTCTACAACTGTAAAAGACAATAATTAATTGTAATACTTCCGTCTGCAGTTAAATATTTTCAAGAAAGTTAAAATATTTTACCTTTTGTAAAGAACTCCCTCCTTTGGTGGGGTGATATTTGATCTTATAGTTTTTTTTAATTGCCTCATTTTAAGCCATAGTTTTCTAAAATAATCACTTTTGAAAGGTTTCTTATTAAAGTTACTTTAAAAAGAAGTCACTGGTATGCAGACATTCAGCTTGTCCTTCTCACACAGACTAATTCTCATGGTGATTGTATCTCGATTAAGATTTCACATATCATGGTGTTCTACTTCTTCCCATCAATTATATTATGATACACAAGTATGTTGTTCGAAGAGGTCTGTACTATGTCTTGCCAAGTTCTAGCTCTGAGAGGCAATGTACTTCACAGTGTACCATATTGTGGTGTAAATGTTGAAATTTCATGCAAAGCATTAGGCACTCCAAAGATCGATCTTAATTTTTCCATTGAGTAATTAGGTTTGTGCCAGAGAAGACCATTATCTCTTCCTTAAGAGTGGTGCTACCTTGCTCATTCAAAGTCTTAGTAGGGTTTAACAGGGAAAACCTTGTACCATACAGCATAACTCAAAACACACAAATTTGCTAGCTTAGTATATGGAATTCCAATATTCAATTTTTTAGTTTATAAATAGCCAACCAGTTAATTTAACTAATTTTGAACAACTTAACAGAATAACACTTCATTCTCTGGAATCACTGCACATGAATTATGAATTCATTAAATACACCATGTAAAACATAAAAACTGAATATTTTCTTCACCCCACTAGTGAATGAATCTAGGATTTTCTAAAATATCCGTTTTGCCACTTTAGCATTCACCTGGTGCATAGCACAGACCTATTTAAAGAGACTTTAGGTGAAGCTTGCAGAACTTTAATATGACATCTTATATTGCTAACAGTAAGATTACTGCCATCACCGATATGAGCACTAACAGCATATCACGCTGTGTACTACTGAACCCCAGATCACCAGCTAAACAGAGCACTACATTTGCTGTGGTTTTTTTTTTTTTTTTTTTTTTAAACAAACCAGCAATTCAACATAGCATTGTTCACTGAAACCTGGTTGGATTGTACATCAGGCCCAGATCTTGCAGAGGCCACCCCTCTGGGTTTCGCATATCACATTAAATAGGTCACTTAAAAGGGGTGGTGGCTTAGCAATCATTTATTGTGACTCCTTATCAGCTACCTTTAGTGCCATGTCCTCTCTAGTATGAGAAGCTCTTGCCTTTTGCCTACAATTATATAAACCACAAACTTCTAAGGGAGTCTTAGTCTACCATCCCCCTGGCTCCAGAAGTTACTTTTCATAGAACGTGGGCTCATTATAAGAAGATGGACTAACAGCTAAAGATTACATGATGCTCTGCGATTTTAATTTCCATCTTGAACACTTTGAAGATCAAGATTCAAAACCACTTCTGGACACGTTGTCTAGTGTGGATTTAGTACAATTAGTTGAAAGCACCACCCACTCTGCTGGTCATTCCTTGGACGAAATCTTCTCAAATAATACCAGTCTTAAGTTCCAGAGCTCCCTTCTACTGACATGGTCAGACCACTACGCGGTCACGTTTGACATTGAGCACTTATCTAAAGTACAGATCAAAAATGCCCCAAGGTCGCACGCAGCTAGGGCCTGGAACAAGATTAATAAAGATCAGTTTGAAGGTACGCTCACCTGCTCTCAGCAGGTCTATTCTGAAGATGTGGACCATAATGTTTATGCCTATACTAATTGGCTGCACTTAACCATCTCAATGCTAGCCCCTTAGAAATCTGTATCATGATATAATGATGGTCTTTAGAAACAAACAACTAAGGGGCGTGGCCACGGGTGTCAAGATGGCGGTCGCACTCTAGGAGTGCTCTGGACCCCTCTGTCATCCGCCCTGCTAGGCCCGGCCACCCTGAGGCTTTTCTTGGCTCCAGCTGGCTCCCCGTGTGTGGAGGGAGCGGCGGGGCGGACGGGCTCGGCGGCTCAGAGCCGGCACCCGGGCCTGCTGGGGAACCCCGTGGATTTGTGGCGTTTCCGCCGGGGGCATGGCGGCCTCCCGTGCCACGTCGACTTTCCTGAGCAGTGCCCCATGTGGGAGGGGTGCCACAAGACCGGACTGCTGGCCTTCGCCTGCCCCGGCTGGGGGAGGCAGCGAGAGGATTCCCCCGTGCAGACGCCTGTGCCGCGGCCAGGGTGGAGAAGGTCGGCTGGAGGCGGAGCAGGGGTCCGTGCCATGTGGTGTGGTCGGGCCCCTCCACCTGCTGGACTGGGCGCCGGTGCCTGCGGCCAGCCAGGGAGGCGTGCGGTCGGAGAGGCTGCAGACCTCCTGCGGTGAGCAGATCACCATACGGCGCACCTTGGGGGAGGGGCATCATGGATCTGGCCTGCTCCTAGGTGTCCTCCTTTCGGCCGCACCGGGCGGCGGAGTTCGAGGGACACCCTGCCTGACCCCCTTCCCCCTCCCAGGCCATGGATGAGAGCGGGTGCCGGGGTCAAGGCATAAGACGGCTGCGGAGTGGGGGCCCGAGCCATGGTCGGGCCCCTGAGCCATCAGTGACTGGTGCCTGCCCTTGGATGGTCCTGCTGGGGCGCCGGTGGGGGTCCGGCGGAGTGAACTGGACTGGTGTTCTGACAAACTGGTACCGGGGCAGGAGCCCCTTGGGAGCACAGCCGGGCTGAGGAGAGGACGCGGCGGCGGGGCAGTCGGGTGCGAGGCCAGTGGATTGTGTGGCGGACCGGGGGTTCGGAGGCCCCCCCCAGCTGAGGCGGCGAGGAGATTACGGCGACCTGAGGGTAGTGGCGCGACATGGAGAGCGGAGGTGAGCGAGGCGACTGGTGTCGCGAAGAGTGGAGTGCGGCATTCGGCCAGGGACCAGACCGGGGTCCACCCTCGCCGGGCTGGGACTGCTGCTGGGCTGGGCGGGTGTTGAGAGCCGCAGCCACTTGGGCTGACCCAGATTGGTCCCCCGTCCCCTCGGAGGGGAGGCTGCCCTCGGGTGTGCCGGCGGGGGCCCCAGAGGGAGTCCTGATCGCACTGACGCTACTGGACCGGAGACAGTGATGGAGAAGGACAAAGCAAGTAAGCAGCCACCGGCATCCCAACAGCATTTATCACTTTGCTAAACAGACATCCCCTCGGGCGGCGGGTACTCAGGCCCCCGAGGCTGCGGCAGCTGATGGGGTGCACACCATCCTACAAGCCATCCAATCTTCGCAGCTGGCCGTAGAGACTAAGGTCGGAGAGATGCGCGAGGACGTGAGCCTACTGCGGCAGAATCTGCGGACTGTGGTGGGTCGCATCAAGGAGGTGGAAGACCGTGTCTCCCAGGCAGAAGCCGAGATTGCAGATCTTAAAGCCAAGGTCGCTCAGTTGCAAACTTGTACAGGTGAACTGAATCACAGAGCGGAGGACGCGGAAAACTGTGCCAGGCGGAATAACCTGCGTTTTGTGGGATACCCGGAGGAAGCGGAGGCAGGACGCGCAATTGATTTCTTGGAACGTTGGATTAAGTTGTGGGTCCCTGACCAGCAATTATCTCCCTGGTTCGCCACTGAATGCACGCATAGGGCTCTGGCGCCCTGGCCCCCGGAGGCCGATGATCACGCGGTTCCTCAACTTCAGGGACCGAGACGTCATCCTTCAGGAAGCAAGGGCACATCCAGACCTCCGCTGGGACAATCATAGGATCCTCATCTTCCCGACTACACCCGCGAGGTGCAGGCCAGGAGGCAATCGTATGAATGGGTCAAGTAGAAGCTCTGGGCGATGCAGTTGACCTATATGCTCCTCTTCCCTGCTCGCCTCAAGGTTCTCCACAATGGAAAGTCCTTCTTTGATTCCCCGGAGGCGACTTGGGATTGGCTTACGGAGGAGCATCGGATGACCCGGAGGAGCTCCCCCCGGTTGGGGGGTGAGAGACGGGCGCCCGCCCCCGGCAACTCCCCAGGGGCCCGGGGGGCGCAGGCGAACCCGGTCCCGCAGGAGGAGACCGAGTGGCCTCTGTGGTGGATCGGCGGAGGACGACAACTAAGCGGGCCAGAGTCAGCCCTTGGACAGGACCACGTTGGGGGGGCCCCTGGCGGTGAGGGTCTAGTGTCGGCCCCGGAGGAGGAGCACCTTAGCCAGTCCCCCGGCTTCCTTGTGGCTGATTTCTCGGCGCTTTATGTTGGAGGGGAGAGCATGGACATCGACGTCTTTCCGACACCAGACTCAGGGCGGCCGAGGGCTGTAATTCAAAACTCCGTCTTGCAGGAGGGGTCCACCACTCCACGCTTACTGTTGACACTCAGTATTTACAGTTTTGGGTGACAGATGCTTCTGGGTTGGAAGTATGGGGAGGGGGCATTTTGGGAGTGGGGAAGGATTGTTCGTACATCGTTGTCTATGGTTGGACTTGTATTCTGTTTTTGGTTAGCTGGTCACAATGGGAGGCTCGGGTGGGAACGCTCCATGGGAAGCAACAACACATGTACTTATGCTTGAGCAGACTAAGCCGGTCCTCTCATGGAACGTAAATGGGCTCTTGGACAAAATTAAGCGGTCCGCGGTATTCTCCACCATCCGAAGGTTTTCCCTGTCAGTGGTCCTGCTCCAGGAAAAAAACTCACCTGTTGGGTACTAGGTGCCCAGTGTTTATGAGGGGGGACAATGACCAGGTCTATCACGCTGGGTTCTCCAGGGGCTCAAGAGGAGTGGCGGTCTTGCTGCATTGTTCCCTGCCACTAGTGGTAGCAGATTCCTAGTTGGACCTGCAGGGGCGATAGGCTGTGGTGTCTGGCTTGCTTGGGGGATACCCGATCAATATTCTTAGTATCTACCTCCAGGGGCTCGAGAACAGTTCTTGGCGTCCCTTGGGGAGGTGGTGATGGGAGTTCCCCCGGGCTGACCGTGCTGGGCGGGGACTTTCACTATGTCGTGGACCCTGAGGTTGACATCACTGGGCCCCCATCCTCGGGCTGCAGAGTGGGGGCATCTGGACTGAGCAGAGGGAGGGTCTGGGTCTCTGCGATGTGTGGCGTGTTTGGCATTCCCATTTGCAGCAATACACCCATATATCGGCGGCGCACCACACTCGTACACAAATTGATCTCCTTCTCGCACCTGCTCTCGTCGTGCCCCGAATCTCGGGAGTGGAGATCCTTCCTCATGGGGTATCGGATCATGCGCCGATTCTCCTTTGTCTGGACGGGGTGAGCGCGGACTGGCGACCGATATGGCGGCTCAACGCCTGGTATCTGCAGGACAGAGTATGCCCAGGCACTAGGTGATTGGCTCTCCAAGTTTTTTTACCTTTAACATGGGATCCGTGGCATCACCGGGCATTATTTGGGAGGCCTGTAAGGCCACTGTCAGGGGTCACACCAGGCAGCTCCTCTGGGCGCAGGAGCTCACACGCAATCAAAAAATATCGGTGCTCAAGGTGAGGGCGGTGCGCCTGGAGGACCAGGTTGCAGGGTCGGTGGGTGTAGCAGTCACGCGGCAGTTGGCCTTGGTCCGAGAGGAGATTAAACATATAAGACTCAAGACCGCGAAACACATGTGGTGAGCCTCCATGGCCAGTGTATACGGGTGGAGGGACAAAAATGGCAAGCTCCTGCACTGGCTTGCCACTAGACCAATGGCGGACAGGGTGGTCCCGGAGATCGTTGACGGCTCAGGTGCTATCTCTCAGACTCCAGGCGAGATTGCGCAGAGTTTAGCTGCCTATTATCGGAACCTCTATGAGGAGCAACCTAGGCCTCCCGCTGAGAGAGGCCCCATTGTTGACGGAGGTGGTCCTCCCCACAGTTTGACATGGAGAGTTGCAAACTTCACGAGCCTCTCAGCCTTGAGGAGGTCGAGGCGGCAATAGCGGAGCTGGCGACGGGCAAGACGCCCAGCCCGGATGGTTTCCCAGCCGAATTTTACACGAGGTTTCGGGACATTTTGGCCCCCCACCTCCTAGCCATGTACGAGGAGGCTGAAAAAACAGGGGGCTTCCCCCCCCCCCCCCAGGCTTGGATCAAGCCACTATAGTGGTGATCCCGAAGACTAGGCCCTCCTCGCAGGAATGTTAGGCATACTGCCCTATATCACTTCTTAATACGGAACTCAAGATCTTCTCTACGGTATTGGCCCTGAGATTGAAGAGGGTACTGCCCTCACTGGTTCACCCTGACTAGTGCTGTTTTATGCCTGCTAGAAGCACCCGGCACTGTATTAGGCGATTGCATGTGGCTCTGGCTCACAGGGCCCTCCTAACTTCTCCCCTGGCGCTTCTGCTATTGGACTTCAAAAAGGCATTGATAAAGTAGATTTGTCGTACCTAGGCCGAGTCCTCACGAGGGCTGGGCTCAGGCCGCAGTTCTGTGCGTTGGTTGGCCTCCTTTACTCCAATCCGTCAGCCAAGGTGCAGGTCAAAGGGGCGGTCTCGAAACAATTTCCCATCCGCAGGGGTACCCACCAGGGATGCCCTCTCTCCCCGCTCCTATTCGGCTTGCCGATGGAGCTGCTGGCGAAGCTAATTCAGGAGGATCCCCTGGTCGAGGGATGGTCGTGGCCTACCGGGAGGGAGGACAATATTGCGTTATACACAGATGACGTACTCCTGTTCCTGGCCAACCCAGACAGCAGTGGACCCAGGGTGCTGCAGTTGCTGGGACTGTTTGCAGAGGTGTCAGGTTTATTAGTTAACCCTAGTAAATGTTTATTGTTTATGCTCAGTCATTCCAGGGATTGCTACGATTGGCAGCACACCATTCCTATCCGGTGAAACAGCTTCCAGTACATGGGAATACAAATAGTGCGGTTGCCGGAGCTGCATGGTCTCTGAATGTCAAGCCCCTAACCAAGCGGGTCAAGGAAGACCTCCAGAGATATCTTCAATATCCTCAGCTGGATAGCTTTATTCAAGATGATGGTACTCCCCCGGTTCCTTTACCTACTTCAAAATGTCCCCTATCACGTCCCCAGGCGGTGGTTCACTGATATGGAGGCCGTGGCGCTGCAGTTCTTGTGGCATGGCTCCAGCCCACGCCTGGGACTTCGGGTCTGTCAAGATGACATCTATGAGGGTGGTCTGGGGATGTCCAATCTTTACTTTTACCACCTGGCGATGCATTTGCTGGTGGTTAACGACTGGCTGGGGGGGAGGTTGATTGGACCCCGCCTATCAATTGGAGCTTCTGACCATAGGCTTCCCCGTTTGTTTGGATGCTATACGGCGACCCCATGCCGCGTAAGATTCCGGAGGTGACAAGGGTGGTGCTCACAGGGTGGAAGGCGGCGCAGTGAGTGTCGGGGTGGTGGCGTCGTCTCACCCAGCAGACCCCATTGTGGCAGGGTTCATAGCTGAAGGAGGTCTCAACGCTTTAGGGGTTCCATAAATGGGATCTTGTTGGGATATCGTCCCTCGGCGACGTCTGGGCGGATGCACATATGCGGTCCTTCCAGGAACTTCAACAGCACTTCTCGCTCAACCAGACTCAGTTTCATAAGTACTTACAACTCCGTCATGCCCTACAGGTGTACATTCAGACAGGAACGGTTCTCCCAGAGTTCAGCCCCATGGAAGCCAAGATGCTTATGGGACACTTGGGCAAAGGGGGGGTATCGTGAATATACCTCATGTTGACTACTAATGCATCACAGCCCCTTGATAAGCTTTCTATACGATGGGAGCAATGGGTGGGTCTGATGACAGACGAGGACTGGAGGGACGCCTTAATGGACCTAAGACTGTTGACTATGACCTCCCGTCTCAGACTGGTGCAGACTTATTTTCTCCACGCCGCATATCTCTTCCCCCGAAAGGCTGCACAAGGCGGGCCTTTGGCCGCAAGTGGAGTGTCCTCGGTGTGCAGGCCCGGCGGCCGATTTTTTTCATATGGTGTGGGCATGTCCTTTTATTACTCCTTACTGGTGCGCAGTGTTGGCGGAGGTGTCCAGGGTCTTGCAGGTGGAGATCGAGCCCGCCCCTTTGCCAATCTTATTGGGGGTTCTTGAGGGGGTGGGATCCAGCAGGGTGGAATGAGCCTTTGTGGGAATGGCTTGTTTGGTGGCCAAAAGAGACATTGCTTCATGCTCGAAAGCGGACTCGGTTCCTGCACTGGCGAAGTGGCGTCGGGGGATCAGCTGGTGCGCCTCCCAGGAAAAACTGGTCTATGAAACAAGGGGCTGTCCTGCCAAGTATGAACGTGTGTGGGGGAGATGGATGGGATCCTGGGAGGATGATGCCAGGCGTGACACCTCGGTATGAGAATGGGGATGCGCACCCAAAACTTCATGGTGGTTATTAGTCCAGTGACTATGATATATCTGTGTAATGTTCAATCTGTGGAGAGCAATTGTGACCAGTTGTGTTGTTTCTTTGTTCTTCAACAAAATCAATGAAGCTGTTTTATAAAAAATAAAATAAAATAAAAACAACAATGTAAACAGCGCAAACGCAAATGGAGGAAAGATTACAGTCCTCAAAAAAAATAATATATATATATATATATATATATATATATATATATATATATATATATATATAACCTCTCTCTGCAAATTAGAAGGCCCTGCTGATCAAGGAAAAACAGCTTCTTTTACTAAGCAGATAGAACTAGTGAAAAACTCCATGAAGGAACTGTTTCAGACAGTGTCAAAACGTATAGCTACTCCAGGTAAGGGACAAGTCATTGGTAGTCAAGCGCTTTGCAATTCTATTGCAAGCTTTTTTCTAAACAAAGTGGAACAAATATACAATAGGTTTGCAACATCCAGGGGAAATGGTGAAGAGGAGGCTGGGCACGAGGTCCCTGATGGTAACCCACTCCCTTCTTGGAATTTAATCCATTAACAGTGGCACAAGTTCCCAGTCAAATTCAAGCAGCCAAATCTGGTTCTCCTTTAGACCCATGTCCGCTGCCGGTGATCAAACTTGCTCCTGATATTATTGCAGGAAACCTAACTTCAATATTTAATCAGATACTAAAATCAGGTCAATTCTCTAAAGCACAGAAAGTGGTGCCCATCCTACCCTTGATAAAAAATAAAAAACACGAATCTGTGGCTCCCAGTGATCCTAACAACTTTCGCCCTATTTCACGGCTTTCATTGATGGCTAAACATATAGAAAAAGCTATGAACGCCCAACTATCTAATTTTATTTAGGATAATCAGCTTCTTGATTCAACCCAACATGGCTTTAGAAGCGGACACAGTACTGAAACGGCTTTTTTTAAAGCCTCAGAAGAGATCAGAGCCCCTGTAGAAAGTGGAGGAAATGCTGCCTTGGTGCTGTTGGAACTATAGCCAGTCTTTGACACAGTCAATCATAGTCTTTCGATTGACCGTTTGGCCAGGATCGAAGTTACTGGAGCAGCTTTAGCCTTGATCCATTCCTTTCTTTCTGAGCGCACTCAATTTGCTGCCCATGATTCCTTTGTATCAGAACCTTTTTCCCTGCCTTGCATAGGGGTCTTCGCTGAGCCCGACATTGTTTAACGTTTGCATATCTTCATTGGCTCCATTGACACGATCTTATGGCTTTTCACTTACTTCCTATGCAGATGACACGCAAATCGTCATATCATACAATCAATTAGAAAATACAGGATCTAGATTTCATGAAAGTATGCTTGCCATCAGTACCTGGATGGGAAAGAATTGTTTAAACTTAATTCTGACAAGACTGAGGTCATCCTGTTTGGAAATCACGCTTCCTTTTGGTAGCCTGCTTGGTGGCAGGAGGATTTCGGTACCCTTCCAACACCGGTGCGCAAGGCCAGAAATCTAGCCATTCAAATGGACAACAAGCTTACTTTCGGGGACCAAGTAAATGTAGTTACTTCAGGTACCTTTGGTACTTTGAGAATGATAAAAAAAAAAAAAAAAAAATAATAATAATCTCAAATAGATCTCCTCGAACTTGCAAAAAACAGTAGCCACCTCATAGTGCTATCCAAAATTGACTACTGCAATCGATTGTGTCTCAATATACAGCAATATCTGAACAAATTACAAATGTTACAAAATGCTGTGGCAAGTCTATTAACCAGGGTCCCAAAGTTTAATTCAGCAACCACGGCAATTAAGAAGCTACACTGGTTACCTGTCAGACAGTTTATCAAGTTTAAAGCACTTTGTACTGGTTATTAAGCTTTACATGATCAAGGCCCCCCTTTATCTTATGCAAAACTTTACAAGCCCAAAAGAAATCTCTAGTCTGTGGGCACCAAGACTTTGGAAGTATCCAGATTCAACAGAGTTAACTGGGGCAGAGGAAGCTTTTTCATTAGTGCTGCTAAAATTTGGAATAAAATACCTTTCCATATAAGATCCGCCTCGAGTCTCATCTTTCAGGAAAGAGCTTATACATGGCTTTTCAGGAATTAGATCCAGCCAGCTTGGTTTACTTAGAGCTAGCACTAGAACACCTTTGGGTAATTGTGTGCTCAAAAAGTACGTATAACATAACTGATGCATGCCATATAAAATGACATTTGATTAGTGAGCTCTATGAATAATATCATACATTTTTTAATGTCCTGCAGCTGGTGGGACTCAAATACTACCCTTTATTTTGTGAGAACCTTTTAAATTTTCTCTGATCATCAGGAAAATGGTAAAGTAGATTTAAAAAAATAACAAGCATTACTTTCCCTTGGGACGTAGACAAACACCTTCATTGAAGCAGCATGGAATTACACAGAGCTGTGCCGGTAACTAATCATTTGAGCATGGAACCTAGGGTACCTTGGACATCTGTTTCTAGAAAATACTTGCTCACATCTTATAAGGTGGCCATGTGGGCACACATACACCTCATTCCCTCTACACAGTCAGAGTCCTATACGTCTGCTTGATCAGAGAAGGGATATCACACAATCCAGCAAGTTAGGTATGGATCTGTGATTGTTCAATCATGATCTGCCCCTCAACCCTCACTTCTGTTGTAAAGAAAAGGGAGATCTTTAATGATGTTGGGCCATGAATGTTGAAGATTGCCCTCTCAAACGCTTAGCTGGTCCCAGGTGGCTTAGTCAAGAAACTTCTGGACACAGAGCAGCTAGAAGACTTAATAACGGTTCACAGGAGTTCTTTGTCTTGGCAAACCCCAGGCAAACGATGGTGAATATTGATGACAGCACGGAGGCTACCCAGCCTATCACTGCCCCCATGTTTTGGCAGTCTTGGGTCAACAACATGCCACATCATTGGGCTTCTCTTGAGAGCAGACGTCACACAGTCTAATAGTGTGTTCTCTCAATATAAGGGTTTCTTGAAAGGAAGTGTTTCACTCAGATCCCTTAAGGCTCAGAGTAGCTTTCTTTCTGGAGAGAGATGAATGAAATCAAAGCTCAGTTTAGTCATTTACGTAACGTTAAAGCATTGAGAGATTACTTTTACAGTGAATCATGAGGATTAGAAGCCCAGTGCCCGCAATGTAACAGGGGAATGTACAGTTCTGATGCGATTTGCTTAGGGCTATTCAATCATTGTTGGGTTAACCTTCCATAAATTGCTACAATTACCTGCAAGGCAGTGCGCTGCTGAAGCGAAGAAAAGATCAGAATATTAGTTAATAGAATAATTTCTGTCTGTCTGGAGATGAACTTGGCAGCGTGTCTGTTTTCTTTTGGATCCGATCAAAATAAATCACTTTCCCAAAATTTAAAGGTAAAACTTTTTATCATGGCAAATTGGTAGGCCTTGGTCTACTGCGCCACATAAATCGTCAAAGGAACAGAGACATAGGATTTAGACTACATTTTTCTGGATCCAGTTTGTTTTTTAATATTTTTAAAACTCTTATGCCCTAGACCCTACTTTTGTCACATTGACATTTTAATGACCAAATCATATGCTAAACTGAATCTGGAATTTCAAATTATTTGCTTAGCTTTCTAATTTTGTGCTGCTGTATATGATCTACGAGTACTTCTCAAGACTCTGCATGTTGTGTCAAGCTCCAAAGAACAACAGCGGGATTCGTCAGGAAGACCTACTTTTAGACACTACATTGTTTTGACTGCGTGAGTTCTGCCAAAGATCAAATATGAAGCCTGTCTCATCATAATCTAACAATCTGGTGTGGCACGCTTTGACGTCAACAGCTGATTTTCAACTGTATGAAAGGAGGACTTTGAAGGGGAATGCCAAGTTTCTATTAGTATTGTTGGATTTTTCAATACGTTTATACATCATATTCATGGTCACGGGAATTATGCAGTAGGAGAGGACCACATTTGGCAGAGCTGACTAAATTATGCAGCAAGAAAACCAAATTATGTGGCACATTGTGACAATAATACTTCATGTTGCCATTTTAACCCATGTGAACACTGTTTCAGCAAATGTTTCTCCTCATCGGTAACAGCTTGACACTCAAATACCTCTAAAAACTACTGAAAGGCAATTGTCAACAATCAGGAAGGGCCCAAACTGCTATACAATACGTTGCTTCATTTTTTTACTAGTTTTGGATTCGTTTGATCTAGATGCAATATTTTTGCATTCCAATTTACAAATTATGACAGATAATAGATTATGTGGCAAATCTATAATTGTGAAAAATGCTGCAGAATCACAGTTCTTGTGGCCTTGCATATATTTGATAAAAAATCATGATTTTCTTCTCTCCGAGTTTTGGGGTGTCAGCATGCTGTAAATGTAAAAAAAAAAAAAAAAAAAAAGAAGAAGAAGAAAAAAACACAAGGGGATGGGTTCCAAAAACGTAGATCACACAATGGGAAGAACTAGAAAATATTTACAGCTGCAATCTAATTTGTATGTTCATTAAGTGTTTATTTTTTTATGAACATGCCATCTGTTGTTTGGTTACATATATTTCTATGAATGAGAATTAATTCTTTGGAATTAGATAAAGTCAAACACTTCCGAAACATTCTAAATTAAAGGAATAGTTTCAACTGTTGCCTTGAAGTTTTCCACATACAACAAAGTTTGAAATTAGGGCGTATGTATGAACACTTTGTCTCCCCGCCCCCTCCCCACCATAGACACAGAACGGGTAAAATCCTTTGATATATCCAGCCATTAGTTCTTAAAACTAGGTATGCAAAATTTCATTTTGTGTAATTCCGCAAAGTTTCTGAAAAATTACACAAAACGAAAGTGTAATTTATCGCTATATTTTAGTGCGAAAAACAAAACAAACTCAAAACAAACACAATTAATATAAATAGTAACTCACATTCTGGTCATTCGTAGTGTTACCGTGCTCCTCCAATAAGAATTTTACTGGAATGTTTTTTTCATTACGTGTTCAGGTGTTATGGCATAATTTCGTAAAAATACTGGAAAGTAATTTAATTTAATTAATTTAATTTAATTTAAGTCGGCGTAACGAGAAGTTTGCCTGTACCTACTGAAAACCGAGCAGTCACTAATGTTCATTATTACAAGGATCCCGCCATATCCAAATCCCCCAGTTAAAAGCACTTAAAAAAAAAAAAAAAATATATATATATATATATATATATATATATATATATATATATATATATATATATATATATATATATATATATGCCTTCGTCCCTTTACAAATGCAATTGCGTACCTGCTTCTGTATATTTCAGTTCGAGCTGTTTTTGTTGTGTAGGCTTCTCTGGACATACTGTATGTATTCTCCCACATGATCGCCTCTGTAAACACTCGAGAGAGTGTCTGGCTTGACCAATGGGAGCCAATGTGTTAGGCTGGCCATGCTGTGAAATATAAAAACAGAGATGTCACACATAATGGAATTAGTGGACTCTTAATGGGCAAGATTTGCCTGCCATTTCAGAATAAATAAAAGTGTCCGAAATCCGACTATTTCCAGCAGCACTCTGTTCAAACACAAAACATTTAACGTATCCAAACCGCTGTCTACCTTTTGCGCTGCTTAAAGGGGCCTCAAAGACTGGATCACATGTAAGATCAACTTTAGTCAATGAGGCTATACACTCGGGTTACTGTAGTGATGACTGACACCTTTGATCAGTTTATTTCCATATGGATCCAATCTAAATATGTCGATACGTTGTATTTCAGTCCCTACAAACTAACTATAAGAAATAATGGTGGCAAGGGAGCGGGCAAGGGGGGCGGGTCACAATATGCACCAAAATTCACCTCATCGTGCCACTGCTGCGCATAAATTAAAGTTATTTGTGTCATGAGGTTGTGGGAGTGGTTGAATTCCCCGATTTAGTTGATCCGCCATGAGGAGCTGTACATCCAAGGATTGATAACTGTGTTGGCAAAAGCTTTTAAGTTCCCACGTCATACGTTTGGTCCAGAAGGCATGTGAGGCGGAATCAATCTTTGTAAAGAGGTTTCAGTTCTGTAAACCTTGTGTTAAGAGTACCCAGAGGCGGAAGACCAGTAAGTGATGACCTTTGTGTTAACTGTAAATACCCCTCCCCCTCCACACACAGTAAGAGACCTGGCATCACAGGCACCACTTTTCACTTCGACCTGGCTAGTCCAAATTCCCCTCCATACAAATTCACCTGCATTGTTTTGCTGAAGCTGTCTTGCTGAGTTTATTGGAAGAATAACAAATTAATCTTCAAAAGAAATGTGGATTTACTTGTCTCTCTGAACTTAAAAGATTACTGGATTTCTGTTTTTGCTGCCTCTCCATTTCTGCAGGGCTCCCTTTAACCTATTCCTGCCCCAGACCATTAACTTTAAGCAAAATATCTCAGAATGGACAACCCGGTGCAATTAGTTAAGTGAACTATGAACAGAAATACCATAACGGTACTTGCAGAGCTACTCAAAGCTGCCAGCTTACTGAAAACCATAAACAGCGTGCTTATCTTTCCCTTCTACATCCATCACAGTGTTAGGTGATGCGGTCATCACGCACCATATGGAAACACATCCCAAAAGGATCAAAACAAAGACAACATCCTTCCAACCACAAACCTATACGGTGTATCATGCTACCTATTTAGGCAAGCGCCCCACATAGGGGTAACAATCGCTAAACAAATACAACACTGGTGGCGGTCCCACTCTTGCCCAGGTAATGGCTCTACTTTGCAGAACTTGACACTGTTATGGTGCTCTTCACTCAGAAGGAAGAGTGAAGGATTCCATATCAATTGTCATTTTTGACTGGCTCCGGTAGCTATTCATGAGTCAGGTCAGTCCTTACTGTCACAATCATCAGAGGATGCCCCTAAATTGCAGAGGAGGGCTGAGCAGCTGCTCACAACACCGACTGTTTCGCAAGTTATAGGTAGGCATCATTCAGTGACTAGACACACCTTGCGATTTAGTGGTAACCTCTTCTGACATTGGCAGTAAATGGTCTGACTTATGAACAGATTAACTTTTGAGAACTTTTCCTGGCAATTTTGGGATTTTCCCGTCCTTAGAATGGTTATGCAGATCCATTTCTGAGATCCGAGAGAGGCTTTCTTTAAGGCACAAATATTACTTCAACTTTTAAATATTGAATTGTCACGATAGCCTTTTGAACACTGAATCCCTTGAAAAACAAAGCTGACGTTTGAGGAGAATCACAGTACTGGCCTCGATGAAGTCAGCCACATTTGAGCAAAGAAAGGCAAAGGGCACTGTCAAAAGCTGAAGTTGCCCTAAAAATATCATCTCGTTTCAAATATTCTATTTACCGATTGTGATTAATGTCCAAGCGGCTATTGTTACTTTGTGTGGTTTATGCACGTTTCACAGGGTATACTGCACTATTAATGTTACCCCCACCCACTTAAAGATAAAAATAAACCTACAAATAAACCTATAGTATCCTTACTATATATTTTGTATTAAATCAAATTAATCTTGTTCTACAAGTGACAGCATTTCGTTTCATATGTATAAATTAACGCATGGTATACAAATTAAAGGTCTACAGAATGACGCACTTCGATGGGTAGGTGTGGTATGAAAAAGCAAGACTGAGGTGCGCCACAAGGTACTCTAGCTCTTTATGGGTTCTTGCACTGACACCATTTCGCTCCCATTCCCGCCAACAACTTTATGACAAAGTCTTACAAAACTTTAAAGAAGCATTATGTATTTTACATTTATCACCAAAAGCCCGTCACCACCCAAGTTTAAATAAATAAAAAAAAAACAGCAGTGGAAGTACCGTCGTTGTAAAACAATAACTTACACAAACCGTGGCTGCAACCCTTTCTTTGACTGGGCTACACTGTTCTCTGAGGCAGTCACTGAAGGGGAAAAGGAGACCCATCGCACGAATTCGGGAACAACACCTTTCATCTGCCTCGATTTGTGTGCTGTCCTCGTGGGGGAGTAGCTTGTCCTGAAGAGCACCATCTGTTAAGAAACATGCTGAATGTGAACAGTGTGGGATACACGACACTTATCATATATGCAGTCCTACCCTGACCACTGTTGGCTGGGATACCAGGCAGGTCCTGTCTTAATGACGGAGCCTTGCTCAACCTAGACTCCTGGCCTGAACACTGAGGGGCAGCACATACTTAAACATCAGGTACTGCACAGTTGTATTATAGGTAAGTAGGTTAGCTGCCTCCTGGCCCATCCATCACTAGCCTTCGACCCCCTATTAATTGCCCAACAACTCAAACTGTCAATTGCTTTCTACTCCTTTTGAAATGGAACACATGTATTTTTTTCGCTGCATCTTCTGAAGTGTGCCCATGTATTTTAGGCTATTCTAGCTCCACAACAGCATCATTTCCACTCTACATTTCCCTTCAAGGGTCACAGGCCTCTTTGACTGTTCATAAACTTTGCCTCCCTCGGCCCCTTCATAGCATTCAAATACCTTTATATTGACCATCACTGCAGCACGTTTGAACAAAAAAGCCTTGTCACAACACGTTTCATCGTTGATCTAGGCCCTCTTCATTAAGCTGTGAGAGTACTGCTCCAATACCATGCTCTGAGGCGTCTGTTTGCACAACAAACTCCTTGGAGTAGTCAGGTGCCTGCAGCACAGGTGCTGTGCACATGGCAGCCTTCAGGGCATCAAAAGCGTTCTGGCAAGCCTCTGTCCAGATCACTTTCTTGGGTTGCTTCTTAGAAGTTAACTCAGTTAAGGGGGGGAACAATGGTACCATATCCCTTAAACCTCTGGTAATATCCTGTGAGACCTAAAAAGGCTCTCACTTCAGTCTGGGTCTTGGGAGGCTCCCAAGCCAGAATCGTGTCAATCTTAGGCTGTAGGGGTGCCTCCTGGCCACTCCCCACCTGGTGTCCTAAGTACACCACAGAACCCTGCCCTATTTGGCACTTGCTCGCCTTAATAGTGAGGCCTGCCTTCTGCAGGGCCTCTAACACTCTCCAGAGGTGTTGCAGGTGTTCCTCCCATGTGGAACTAAACACAGCAATGTCATCCAGGTAGGCAGCACTGAACCCATCCAGTCCTGCCAACACTGGTTGACCAACCTCTGAAAGGTGGCAGGGGCATTCTTCATCCCAAAGGGCATCACATTGAAGTGGAAGCGCCCATCTGGGGTAGAGAATGCTGACCTCTCCTTTGCTCCCTCAGTTAAGGCAATCTGCCAGTACCCAGATGTTAAATCAAACGTACTGATGTACTTGGCAGCTCCTAACCGATCAATGAGCTAATCAGCTCGGGGGATGGGGTGTGCGTCAGTCTTGCTGACCACATTGAGACCCCGGTAGTACACACAGAACCTAAGTTCCGGAGTGGCACCAGGAGCAGCAGCCTTTGGGACCAATACCACTGGGCTGGCCCAAGGACTGCTGGAGTGCTCAATAACCCCTAGGGTTAATATTTTGGAGACTTCCTCCTTAGTGCAAGCCCTGACCCTGTCAGTCACCCTGTAAACCTTATGTTTAACAGGTGTACTGTCCCCAGTGTCCACAGGTGTGTGACTCCTGGGATCAGGGAAAACAGTGAGGCGAACTGTCCCAACACGTGGCGACACTCCCTCTGCTGTTCCTCAGTCAGGGAGGGGGAGAGGATCACTCCCTCCACAGACCCATCTTTCTCTCCTGCAGACAGGAGGTCAGGAAGAGGCTCACTCTCTTCCTCCACCCCGTCATCTGTCGCTAGGAGCATGGATAGCTCAGTTCGCTCAAAGTGTGGTTTGAGGCGGTTGACATGTAGGACCCTCAAAGGGTTCCTTGGGGATTGCAAATCTACCAGATAGGTGACCTCGCTCTTTCTTTCCACCACCTCAAAAAGCCCAGTCCACTGATCTTGGAGAGCACTAGGCTCCACTGGTGCCATGACCCACACTTTTTGTCCATTCTGAAACTCAACCAGAGTGGCATTCTGGTCGTACCACCGTTTCATATCCTCCTGGCTTGCTTCCAGGTTCTCCTGAGCGAGACTCCTGAAGCGGGCAGTCTGGTTTCTTAGTGGCAGCATGTAGCTAAATACATCCTGGGGTGGTTTACTAGGAGCTTTCTCCAAAGCCTCCTTCACCAGACTGAGCGGTGCCCTCACAGGGTGGCCATAGATGAGCTCAAAGGCGCTAAAGCCAAGTCCCTTTTGAGGCACCTCCCTGTAAGCGAACAGAAGGCATGGCAAGAGGACGTCCCACTTACGCCTCAAGGGCTCTGACAGGCCCTGAATAATGCCTTTCAAGGTGCGGTTGAATCTCTCAACCAGACCATTACTTTGGGGATGGTAAGGTGTGGTGAACTTGTACGTTACCCCACACACCTTCCACAGAGACTTCATATAAGTGGATATGAAGTTTGTACCTCTATCGGATACCACTTCCTTGGGGAACCCCATGTGGGTAAAAACTCCCATCAAGGCACGTCCCACCACGGGGGCAGTGACCGTCCTTAGAGGAATGGCTTCTAGGTACCGTGTGGCATGGTCCACCAAGACCAGGATGAACCTGTTGCCCATGGCGGTCTTGGGATCCAGAGGCCCCACAATGTCAATTCCTACCCTTTCAAAGGGAGTACTGACTACAGGTAAAGGTTGGAGGGGAGCTTTGCATTTCCCCCCACTCTTGCCACTTGCCTGACAAGTCTGACAAGACCTACAATAAGCAGCTGACTGCTTGTGCATCAAGGGCCAGTAAAAGTGGGAGACAAGCCTCTTCTAGGTCTTGTCCTGCCCTAGATGTCCTGCCAAAGGCACATCATGAGCCAAGCCCAGTAGGAAGGCCCTGAAGCACTGGGGTACCACCAGCATACGAGCTGACCAAGGCTCAGGAACCTTAGGCTCACTATACAGGAGGCCATCCTCCCAATATATCAGGTGAGTACCTTGCGCCTCGCCAGCCGCCTGGGCTGCAGCCTGCTGCCGCAGCCCCTCAAGAGTAGGGCACTCCTTCTGCGCTGTGCAGAATGCTTCCCTGGTGGGTCCCCCTTCCTGCTGCCACTGTGACAGCTCAGGGACCTCCCCCAGTTCAGCCACCTGCTCCCCTGTAGGTTCCGGGGCGTCACCCTCGGGCTCTGCCTCCTCCCGGACCGTGGGAACTTCTGGGGCCGGTTTCCCGTGCCCCCCTGCCCTTCCTCTTCTTGGCGGTCCCCTGGGCCACTGTTTCAGGCTCCAGGGGCTCATGACTACCCTGATTGGCTGCCATAGACCGGGTGGATACGCATACCCACCCAGGCAGACCCAACATCTCCAAGTGAGACCTGTGTTCCACCTCCTTCCAAGGGGAATCCTCCAGGTCGTTACCTAGCAAACAATCAACAGGCATGGTTGGACTCACAGCTACTTTCCAGGAACCTGAGACCCCCCCCCATTCAAAGGGAACCTGCACCACTCTGCAGAGGCGCTCAGAGTTGTCTACCGCTACTACTTCTGCTCTTCAGACACCAGGTGACTCCTCACTGTAGTCACACTGGCTCCAGTGTCTCTCAGAGCCTCCACCCTCTGTCCATTGATGGTCACCCATTGCCTGTACTTCTTAGTGTTATCAGGCACTAGGTTTCTCTGGACCATCTCACTGTCCCCTAGTGAGACAAGGGTCATTTCTGCTGGTTCCCACCCACCTGAAACCAACTCCTCCCCAAGCGCTACACTGGCCAAACCCTGGGACGGTGCACCAGTGGGTGCCGGTGTACTTTTGGGGCATTTGGGGTCCCCCCTCACATGACCCACCTGGTCACATGCATAGCACTTACGTGGGGGACCACCTGCTGCTGGCTTCCCTTTGGACAACCATGGCTTCTTTTCACTGGGGGGTTGGGAATCCTTACCCTGGGAATCAGTTTGGGGCCCTTTAGAGAACTCCCCCTGTTTGCCCTTACCCCCCCCCCTTTCTTCTGAAAGGGACCCTGCCCACCCTTGGCATGGGTCTCCCCTATACCGCTTTTGGACCCTGGTGCTCTCCCAGCGGTCCGCTTCCTGCGGTCAGTCAGCTTGCTGTCAATGAGGTGCTGGCGCAGCTCTGGAAAACAAACTGTACAAGTGCTCCCAAGCAATTAAATTGTAAAGCCCCTCATACGTGTTTACTTTACTGCCCTTCACCCAACCATCCAGTGACCTGCAAAAAGAATCCATACATTCCAACCATGTTTGGGATTCCTTTCTCTTGTAGGATCTAAACTTCTCCTTGTACTGCTCAGGGGTGAGACCATACCTGGTGAGTAAGGCCTCCTTCATGACAGGGTAGGTGAGACTCTGAGCATTCCCTAAGGCTGTCAGTGTGTCCCTCCCCTCTGCCTCAAAATGCTTCCACAGGGCTGCCCCCCAATGAGCTTCAGGGACCAGGTTCATGTGGAGAGCTGACTCATAACCCTTGAACCACAAGTAGATAACATCCTCCCTCTTATAATCCCTCACAAGGTCTTTTGGGATGTGTACCCTTCTCTCAGGCTGCACTGTAGGATTGCTGCCACCATCCCTACTGGACTGGCTCCTCTGATATAACTCCTTTAAGTTAAGCTCATGAGCCAGCTGCATCTTCCTTTCCTCAAGGACTGCTCTTCTCTCATCTCTTTCTTTCTCCAGATTGAGCTTCTGCAGCTCCAATTGGTATGCCCTCTCTGCCTGTCTGTCCTGCAATTCTTCAGGTGTCAGACCTTTTGAGGATACACTGCTACTTGCCCTAGAGACTCTTTCCCTGGGAATAACAGGTCCCTCCACTATACCATTATGTACTGATTGCTCTCCCTCCTAATCCTCAGTGTGCCCTCCAGTGCTTCTGGTGGTCACCCAGGCCATCAGCGCCTTTTTCAGCTCATCCTTCTTGGAAGAGCCCTTGATGGGACACCCAAAATTTTTACAAAACGGCTTTAGCTGAGCCTTGTTATAACTATCCAATTGCTTCAGGTCAAAAACAGCTTCAACTGGTGCATCTCCAAGTAGAGACATGATGAAACGTTAAAAAGAGTGCAAAGTTCCAAATGCAGAAACAAGTTCCCAAATGAAGTTCAAAGTCAGTCAAAGATCAGCGAAAAAAAACAAAGTGGACGTAGGGAAAAATCCACAAAAAGAGAAAAAGCAAAAATCTCAAGACAAGCAGTATGTGGTCACGTAGTGGTCTGAACTCAAACAGTAGTGTACACTTAATTACTGTATGTCAAGTACAAATACAAGTCCAAATCCCAACCGCTGATCACCAATGTTAGAAATGGGGTCTTTGGTTGACAGTCAGGTTACCCCCTGTTCAAGCAAGGACCCTCACTCTAGTCAGGGTAAAAGAGAATCACCCTTAGCTAACCCCTGCTTACCCCCTTGGTAGGTTGGTAGAGCAGTAGGCTTAACCTCAGAGTGCTAGGTGTAAAGTATTTGTACCAACACACACAGTAACTTAATGAAAACACTACAAAATGACAACACCAGTTTAGAAAAATAGGAAATATTTATCTAAACAAAACAAGACCAAAACGACAAAAATCCAACATACACAAGTCAAGTTATGAATTTTTAGAGATTAAACTCAAAAATAGCGCTTCGAAACAAAAATGCTTCGATGAGATGTTAACACAGCGTCGTGACGGAGTCGTTCCCAACAAGCCGACACCAGCGGCGCCGGACACGGAGTCGTGTAGACCCCCAAGTACAGTACCTTTGGTGAAGAGTGAAAACAAGCCGATGCGCGAATACGGGGATCGCGGCGTCTGTGCGAAACGTTGAATCCGTGCACTTCGAGCGGCGTCGGTCACAACGTGGTGCGGCAACTTCCACTGAGTCGCGGACTTCAGCGGCGTCGGTTCGGAGTCGTCCAAAGTTGATTTCCTTGGATTTCCACCAGCTTTCCTTCAAGGGCCCAGGGACTGGATAGGGCACCACTTGCCAGAGCAGGAGTCTCTCCAGAGACTCCAGGTGCTGGCAGAGAGAAGTCTTTGCTGTCCCTGAGACTTCAAACAACAGGAGGCAAGCTCTAAATCAAGCCCTTGGAGATTTCTTCACAAGATGGAAGGCACACAAAGTCCAGTCTTTGCCCTCTTACTCTGGCAGAAGCAGCACTGCAGGAAAGCTCCACAAAGCAGAGTCACAGGCAGGGCAGCACTTCTTCCTCAGCTATCAGCTCTTCTCCAGGCAGAGGTTCCTCTTGGTTCCAGAAGTGTTTCTAAAGTCTGTAGATTTGGGTGCCCTTCTTATACCCATTTTAGTCTTTGAAGTCACCTTTCTTCAAAGGGGACTCACACCTACTTGTGAAATCCTGCCTTGCCCAGGCAAGGCCTCAGACACACACCAGGGGGTTGGAGTCTGCATTGTCAGAGGCAGGCACAGTCCTTTCAGATGAGTGACCACTCCACCCCTCCCTCCTAGCAGAGATGGCTAATCAGGAAATGCAGGTTACACCCCAGCTCCCTTTGTGTCACTGTCTGGTGTGAGGTGAAAAACAACCCAACTGTCAACCTGACCCAGACAGGGAATACACAAACACGGCAGAGTCACAGAATGGTTTAAGCAAGAAAATGCTCACTTTCTAAAAGTGCCATTTTCAAACGCACAATCTTAAAATCAACTTTACTAAAAGATGTATTTTTAAATTGTGAGTTCAGGGACCCCAAACTCCACATGTCCATCTACCTCTAGGGGAATCTACACTTTAATCATATTTAAAGGTAGCCCCCATATTATCCTATGAGAGAGACAGGCCTTGCAACGGTGAAAAACGAAGTTGCCTGTATTTCACTGTCAGGACATATAAACCACATTACTATATGTCCTACCTTATCCATACACTGCACCCTGCCATTGGGGCTACCTAGGGCTACCTTAGGGGTGCCTTACATGTAAGAAAAGGGAAGGTTTAGGCCTGGCAAGTGGGTACACTTGCCAAGTCGAATTTACAGTGTAAAAATACACACACAGACACTGCAGTGACAGGTCTGAGACATGATTACAGGGTTACTTGTGTGGGTGACACAACCAGTGCTGCAGGCCCACTAGTAACATTTGATTTACAGGCCCTGGGCACCTCTAGTGCACTTTACTAGGGACTTAACAGTAAAACAAATATGCCAATCATGGAAAACCAATTACATACACCTTTTAAAAAGGAGCACTTGCACTTTAGCACTGGTTAGCAGTGGTAAAGTGCCCAGAGTAATAAAAACAGCAAAATCAGAGTCCAGCACACATCAATAACCTGGGGAACAGAGGCAAAAAGTTAAGGGAGACCACGCCAAGGATGAAAAGTCTAACAGTCAGTAACATCAAACTCTGATTTGAACACCCCTTCCTACTCCCCACTTGGCAATTTCAGCCAAAAAAATAAAATATCTGGCCCTTTGTACCCTTTAACTAATCTCTATTCTTAGCACAGTACCCAGATTGCTTCAAATAGGTGGAAAAACAATTCATAAAAATGCCCAAGACTGATGCCACAACTGTATAGAATTACTGCCCAGTAATCCAAGTCAAATTTATTGCAAAAACTCCTAGAGGTTGACTCTTACCAGGTACCTATCCTCTCACAGCAGCTGGTTTGGAGCCGACTGAGTGATCAAGCTGTCAGATCTCCTGCACTCCACCAATAGACTTCACAGATGCATCCAACTCTTTTATGCCCATCCATACACCCAACTCTTCTACATTCTAATCATGCTTGATCTCTCTGCCTTTTTCCAAACACTGCTCACCGCACCGTCAGGGTAGACGCTATTGTTTCACTTGGCACTGTGAGTACAGATTTAGTTAGAGTGGTTATACTGACTACTACAATCTGTTCTTCAGTCTCCTTGGCGCTCAACACTCATTGCCTACCTGTTTTGTTCAATCTAAGGTCCCTTTCCTCCTCTTCTCTATTTATAGTACATCTTTTGCTAATATAATTTACTCTTTTGGAACACCATTCACCACTAAGTGGATGACAAATATTTCATATTTTCGTTTGTTTTAACAAAACATCAATTTCTGATTTGCCCAACTTAACAGAAACCTGCCTAGTCAGAACTCTGCTCATCAGCTGTCTACCTGATCCAGTAATTACAATGGTCATAAGACAAAGAGATTCTTAGCGGTACAAGTGTCAAGACTGTGCAATGCCCTAGACTCCTACTTGAGATCTGAACCAAAGCAAACAAGCTTCAGGAAATGACTGAAAAATGAATTATTCAGATGTGCTTATTAATGTCTCTCCCAGCCTTAGGCAACCACCCTTAGTCACTGGAGGTTCTCACCCACTGCATCACCCTTTTAACAGGGCGTACATTGTTCCTATCCTCTTCTCTACCAAAGATAAGTCCAATGGAATATACACCATACATGATAAAACTTAAATATTCAAACCAGTCTAACCTTGTCTTAATCGGAGCTCTAACCTTGTTATAGAGACAGACATTTTAAAGAGTATTGCACACAAAAAATGTGTTTATTTTTTATACCGAGGCTGCGGATTGCATCCGTTACAAAGATTTCTATTTGTTTCTTCTCCATAGAGGTCTGCCCAGGTGCTCGTAATTTATTAGAGTTTTAGCAGAGGTCAAGTTGGTAACAACTCAATCACTCCCGTGTACATATGTAGACTAACAAGGTGTATATATGATGCGACAGGTGGATAACAACAATGGAAACATACTGATTGGCCCGAAGTGTGTTTGAACCTCATAGCTCCTTGAATTTCTTGCATTTCCTGGAGTTCCTCAGGTTGTATGTTTGATCTTTTCATTATGTGTGCCTGTCTGAGTGTCTGACTTGCAGTTAGGTACTTCTCGCGAGAGAACACAGGTAGAGTTTGGTCTTTGTACGATGAGACTTAAACCTTGTCCCCAAGATTAAGACCTGCTGCACTTTTGTTACTGTGCCCAGTCCATTCAGCCTTCTGTTAACTGCAAATTGTTTCAATCCTTTAACTCATGAGTGTTGTGACCTCTCCCCATCCAACCCGATTTCCAATTAATCTGGTAGGTGTTAAGGTGTGGTTTTAATGATTACGTGATATTGAGAAGTTAGTTGCATGTTGTACCTTGAGAAATAAAGACGTTGGATAGGAGGTTGGTGTGTGGCCTGTTCATGTGCGTGCTCCAGGGCTGGGGAGGATGTGACAACTGGCTACTAGTAGGAGATACGTGCCCCGAAGAAACAGAACTGCTCTGCCTGAGAGTTTGCAAAGAAATAGCCAAATGCTCATGCATGCCAGTGCATAGAAGCCTTCATTTGGGGTACGTGGAGTGCAAGCTCCACTCCAGCCTCTACAAGGCCTCATGGAGAAGTTGACTGTATCTGAGAAGCGCTATTGTTAAAGCCCGCCAAAACTTGCCAACGAGGCTAAGAAACAAAAAGAAGGTAGCAACAACCAGGTACAAATAGTGAACTTTACTAACCCGCATTATGACCTCTAAATCAGCGAGGTGACTCTAGAGCAAACAGAGGGGTTGTGCTCAAAAGGTTATTGGTTCCCAGAGAAGCGGTCGAAAACAAGGGAAGTCAGCACCAGATGGCCTTCAGTACAACTCAGTCTTCAAAGTAGTAAAAAAAAATAAAAAAAATATGCCACAAGAGACATGGAGTACGGTGCTGATCAATTTAAAACCTCTGCTGCCATTCGATACCACCAAAAGGCAGAAGGACCACATGGATCGAGACCGTTGATGACTTCATAGATAACCTGGATGAAGTGAATGATGGGAAAAATCATTAAATACTTTAAAAATCTCCCTGCTGATGGGGTGAAAAAAGTAATTAAGAAGATCTCACAAACTGAGATTGTCATACCATCACATCAAAGAAGCTTTAGGAGCAAAGTTCAATTTGGCGCTGAACGTAGACTATGAAAGGTACATTTTCAATTAAGTGAGACAAGTTGTTGAGATGATGGACGAGTTTGTTGAAAAACTTGATGTGCTAGTCAAACATTGTAAATCCAGTGAATTATTGATGAGGAAGCCATGTGCCTCAGAATCATTGATGGCTGTTTGTCGGCCTCATTCTGAAGATGCATGTTGCGAGAGACACTCCGCTTAGAGAAAGTACTGATGGCTGCCAGGGCTGAGGAACAAGAAGATCAACAAGCTGCCGACAAGGAAGCAGGAACAACAAGAGGCGAAGAGGCATTGATCATGAAGAGTAGACCCAAGCATCAAGCAGTCACCCTTAAGCCGAAGTCCCCAAAGAAACAGACTATTTCTGATGTGGATTTTCATTTCCACACGAGGATAAATGTCCAACCATCAGCCAAACATGTAAGGGGTGTTAAAAGGAGAATCATTTCATATCGGTTTGCAAAACAAAGGAAAAACCAAGTGCATTACGGGGAGGGGAGAAATTGGACAACAGAAAGTTCCAGAAGTATTCTCACCACACCCACAAAGACAAAAAGCAACCTCAACTGTGACAGGTGGAAGCCAAACAAAGTCAATTGTCATCTAAGTCACCATGCACAAGTTCTTCAGCATCACCACTGAGCAACAATGAAGAGGATGAATATGCAATTATCATAAATATAAAGGACTGATGTGCACATGTAGGCCTTGTCGCTTGCAAAAACGACAAATATATACAAAACACAAGTGAGTTAACAAAATAACTCATATAGACCGTGCCCAAGATCAAACTCAAGGTCAACTGTTGTCCAATAACCTTTATAATTGATAGTGATGTATCGATAAACACCATTCCAGTCAAACAATTTCATAGCCTGATACCTGTACTGCATCTCAAAGCATTGTATTTGAAGATGTATACATGGGCTTATTCCAAACCATTATGAAGTCAAGAGTCATTCACAGCGCCCTTACAGCTCAAGAAAACGTCCATAAAGGTCTCAGTCTTCGTTCAAGGCATTCCATCTAATACATGCTTACTTAGTTTTGCAACTGCTGCTGATATGGAACTGACATCCATAAGTTCCAACCTAAATACACAAGCCGGCATTGTGCCCAATTCACGTCACTGTTCCATGGCCTAGGAAGGCTCAAAACAATAAAGGCACAACTCCACATCAATGTAGGCATCCGACCTGTTGCACAGCGACACTGCAGGATTGCATTTACAAGAAGCAGTCAAGAAGGAACTGCTCTACTGGTCCTGCAAAATGGGTGTGACCCATAGTGATTGTGCTGAAAAAGGACAGTGGAGGTGCAGTGCGCATCAGCATGGATATGTGCCAGGCCAACAAGAATCAAGAGCAAAATACATCCTGGTCCCCACATTGTGGATATGATCATGCAGCTGAACGGAGCCAAAGTCTTCTCCCATCTTGACTTGAACAAAGGGTACCATCAACTTGAAGAAAACTGCAGGGACAGTACCACTTTTCAAACTCATGTTGGTTTGTTCAGATACAAAAGACAGCTTTCTGTCAGTCATAAAATGCTTTGTTAGTTAATAAAAACCATAAAAGCAATCTAAAAAAATACAATAGCGGGTTTTTGGGTCCTCCCATATAAAGTGCTAGGCTATTGTACCGAGTAGTCTCCAATATCAATTCATCTTAAAACTTATACAGGCAACAAAAAGTGAACAAATTTTAAAATAAGCCCTCAGGATTAGGACACAAAAACCTATTACAATTCTAAATCACAAACACATTATTTGAAGTTACATTCAGGATGATCAGAACCTTCACATTAGGGACAACTAGGGGCTTAATACCTTTTTCAGCAATGCAGCCTGTTCTGGAGAGGGCAAAAAATGGACAGGACCCTCATGTTGAAAACACCTAATATCCGTCAACTAGGCTGTAACGTTAAGTAATTAAACCGTCCCTTTCTTTACCTATGGTGAACTGGATAAACTGGGTGGGACCACCAGGGTGGCAAAGATTCTCAAACTGAATTAGTTTGATATTTAACTTTTCGTTACTTGGGTCAAGAGCAGTCATAACAGCCAATCTGCAAGATCGAACTCCTATGGTATTAAATTCTCCTTTCAGAAGTTTCTTTCTCTGGTTTCCCAGGACTGGACATATGCAAACCACATGGATTAAGGTCTCCCTGGTCTGATGGCATAGTCTGCATATATTTGGTTGCAACCCGGTCTCTGTTTTCCATTTTGGTAGAAAGTCAAGAGTTGGTATTTTCTACCAACCTCAACCGTAAGAGGCTCTGTTTAGTTTTTCAGGCTAGGGGGGCGGACAGGATACACAATTCCTTGTCCAATGCAAATGAGTTTAGGATTAGCCATCCATGTGATCATTTCGATAGAGTTTCCATATCTTCTAGTCAGCTTAGAATCCTGGCTGATTTGTTAACTGCTTTTCTGAAAGCGGACACTGGCAGTGAGCTGCCCCACAGGTCGCCGAGCTCCTGCCGGGGTGCCTTTTCTCCCAATACTCCATAAACATATTATTGCCCCTCTTGAAATTGATTTCCTGCCAGACTAAGGCCCTCATTATGAACCTGGCGGTAAACACCGTTGACCGCTGTGGCGATGGCGAACAGAAGACCGCCATTGGTGGTGAACAGAAACCGCCATATAATGATGCCAAAATCTGAATCCGACAAATCACCCTGCCACCAGTCACCGCCAGGACCTTGTCGGCGGAAATGCTGGACCTCCCACCCCACCACTGCCGAGCACACAAACACCCCGCCCTTTAAATAATGAAGCACAAATCACTGCAGTGGTACGTGGAAGCCGAATGACCATTGGCGGTTGTTAGAAATGGGGTCTTTGGTTGGCAGTCAGGTTACCCTCTGTCCAAGCAAGGACCCTCACTCTAGTCAGGGTAAGTCACACACAATCCAAATTATCCTGTGCCCACCCTCTGGCAGCTTGGCACTGAGCAGTCAGGCTCAACTTAGAAGGCAATGTGTAAAGTATTTGTGCAAGAACTCATACAATAACACCAAATAGGACCACAAAAATACACCACACAGTGTTTACAAAAATATATGATATTTATCTGGATATTTGTAGGTCAAAAACGATCAAAGATGCAATAAGAAAATGTAAAGTGTAGGAAGTTGGCTCTGTATGTACTATTTCAAAGTAAGAAATAGCATGCATAGAGTCCAAGGGTTCCCCTTAGAGGTAAGATAGTGGCAAAAAGAGATAATTCTAATGCTCTATTTTGTGGTAGTGTGGTCAAGCAGTAGGCTTATCAGAGGGTAGTGTTAAGCATTTGTTGTACACACACAGGCAATAAATGAGGAACACACACTCAAAGACAATTCCAGGCCAATAGGCTTTTATATAGAAAAACATGTTTTCTTCGTTTATTTTAAGAACCACAGGTTCAAGATTTACAAACAATACTTTAAATGAAAGGTAATTCACTCAGGTATCATAGGAACTTTGAATCATCACAATAGCATGTACAGGTTTGGCAAAAATGGCAATAAGCCATTTTAAAATTGGACAGTGCAAATTCAACAGTTCATGGGGGAGGTAAGTATTTGTTAGTTTTTCAGGTAAGTAAAGCACTTACAGGGTTCAAAGTTGGGTCCAAGGTAGCCCACCGTTGGTGGTTCAAGGCAACCCCAAAGTTACCACACCAGCAGCTCAGGGCCGGTCAGGTGCAGAGGTCAAAGTGGTGCCCAAAACACATAGGCTTCAATGGAAATAGGGGTGCCCGGTTCCAGTCTGCCAGCAGGTAAGTACCCCCGACTTCGGAGGGCAGACCAGGGGGGTTTTGTAGGGCACCGGGGGGGGACACAAGCAGGCACAGAAAGTACACCCTCAGCGGCACAGGGGCGGCCGGGTGCAGTGTGCAAACAGGCGTCGGGTTCGCAATAGGTTTCAATGGGAGACCCAGGGGTCTCTTCAGCGATGCAGGCAGGCAAGGGGGGGGGGGGGGGCTCCTCAGGGTAGCCGCCACCTGGGCTAGGAAGAGGGTCAACCTGGGGGGGGGGGGGGGGGGGTGTCGCTCCTGCACTGGAGGTCGGATCCGTCAGGTCCTGGGGGCTGCGGGTGCAGTGTGTTTCCCAGGCGTTGTGTTCTTTGAAGCAGGCAGTCGTGGTCAGGGGGAGCCTCTGGATTCCCTCTGCAGGCGTCGCTGTGGGGGCTCAGGGGGGTCAACTCTGGCTACTCACGGGCTCGCAGTCGCCGGGGAGTCCTCCCTGTAGAGGTAGTTTTCCGCAGTTCGAGCCGGGGGTGTCGGGTGCAGAGTGGAAAGTCTCACGCTTCTGGCGGGAAACGTGTGGTCCTTAAAAGTTGCTTCTTTGTTGCAAAGTTGCAGTTTCTTTGGAACAAGGCCGCTGTCCTGACAGGAAAAACGGAGTTGCAAAAAGAGATAAAAAATGCAAGTTGACCTTCAACTGTTGGTAGGTAGTGGAATACTTAGCTACTGTATGTCACTGTACAAATACAAGTCCTATCCTCACCGCTGATCACCAATGTTAGAAATGGGGTCTTTGGTTGGCAGTCAGGTTACCCTCTGTCCAAGCAAGGACCCTCACTCTAGTCAGGGTAAGTCACACACAATCCAAATTATCATGTGCCCACCCTCTGGTAGCTTGGCACTGAGCAGTCAGGCTTAACTTAGAAGGCAATGTGTAAAGTATTTGTGTAATAAATCATACAATAACACCATGTAGCACCACAAAAATACACCACACAGTGTTTAGAAAAATATATGATATTTATCTGGATATTTGTAGGTAAAAAAGATGCAATAAGAAAATGTAAAGATATCACTGAAAAGTGATATAAAGTGTCTTAAGTCTTTTAAAAGCAAACAAAGTCTCTTTCAAGCACAAAGTATCTGTTTTAAGTGAAAAATCTCCGCAAAGGGAAGCAGAGGAGGAGATGCGGGGAAAATGGTGTGTGCGTCGGTTTCGCCCCTTCACACACGGACTTGTGTCGTTATTTTCCACGCGGGGAAGACGCTGCGTTGATTTCCGACGCACGGATGGGCCTCTTCGGGTTGTGGCGTTTTCAGACGCCCCAGGGTCTGTGCGTGGAATCCTAGGCTTGTTGGCAAGCTCTGCGACATTCCGGTGGGCGATGCGGGGAAATTTCTCCCTCATGGCAGACGCGGCACCGATTTCCCCTCTGGGAGTCGGCGTGGTCATCCCAGGTCGGCTGTGCGTCAATCTGGGGGGCAGTGCGTCGAAGTTTCGGGTGCACCGCAGGCGCCGCGTCGATCTTTTCCTTGCGAAGTCGAGCGGAGGCGTCCCGGGTCGGCGTGCAGTGAATTTTTCACTACGGAGCAAGCTGTGCGTCAAATTTTTGGGCGCACAAGGAGTCCACTTGCAAGAGAGAAGTCTTTTTGGTCCTGAGACTTCAGGGAACAGGAGGCAAGCTCTATCCAAGCCCTTGGAGAGCACTACTTCACCACAGCCAGGGAACAGCAAGGCAGCAGGGCAACAGCAAGGCAGCAGTCCTTCAGAGAAAGCAGTCAGGTGAGTCCTTTGGGCATCCAGGCAGTTCTTCTTGGCAGAATGCAGGTTCTGGTTACAAGTTTCTTCTCCAGGAAGTGTCTGAGGTGGTAGGGCAGAGGCCCTGTTTTATACCCAAATGTGCCTTTGAAGTGGGGGAAACTTCAAAGAGTGGCTTAGAAGTGCACCAGGTCCCCTTTCAGTTCAATCCTGTCTGCCAGGGTCCCAGTAGGGGGTGTGGCAGTCCTTTGTGTGAGAGCAGGCCCTCCACCCTCCCAGCCCAGGAAGACCCATTCAAAATGCAGATGTATGCAAGTGAGGCTGAGTACCCTGTGTTTGGGGTGTGTCTGAGTGAATGCACAAGGAGCTGTCAACTAAACCCAGCCAGACGTGGACTGTAAGGCACAGAAAGATTTAAGTGCAGAGAAATGCTCACTTTCTAAAAGTGGCATTTCTACAATAGTAATATTAAATCCAACCTCACCAGTCAGCAGGATTTTGTATTACCATTCTGGCCATACTAAATATGACCTTCCTACTCCTTCAGCATCAGATCAGCAGCTACCACTTCAATAATGTATGAGGGCAGCCCCAATGTTAGCCTATGAAGGGAGCAGGCCTCGCAGTAGTGTAACAACGAATTTAGGAGTTTTACACTACCAGGACATGTAAACTACACAGGTACATGTCCTGCCTTTTACCCACACAGAACCCTGCTCTAGGGGTTACCTATGGCACACGTTAGGGGTGACTTATGTATAGGAAAAGGGGAGTTTTAGGCTTGGCAAGTACTTTTAAATGCCAAGTCGAAGTGGCAGTGAAACTGCACACACATGCCTTGCAATGGCAGGCTTGAGACAAGGTTAAGGGGCTACTTAAGTCGGTGACACAACCAGTGCAGCAGTCCCACTAGTAGCATTTAATCTACAAGCCCTGGGCACATACAGTGAACATTACTAGGGACTTATAAGTAAATAAATAGTCCAATTGGGTATGATCCAATGTTACCATGTTTAAAGGGAGAGAGCATATGCACTTTAGCACTGGTTAGCAGTGGTAAAGTGCACAGAGTCTAAAAACCAGCAAAAACAGTGTCCAAAAAGTGGAAGGAGGCAAGCAAAAAGTTAGGGGTGACCACCCTAAGGCTGTCAGGTCTAACAGCGGTGCGGACCGCCACAGGCGGCAAGTGGACCCAACAGCAAGAAATGCATACATTGGATAAGTTTGAAACCCACACACCTGACACACATCCACAACACTATAAAACACTCACAGACACCCCACAATCCTTTGCAACGAAAGTACGGCAACTAATACAGAGAACACCAGAAGCAGACATCGAACGCCACAATCCACAATACTTACACCCAACCACACAAGAGCACCCTCACCTAGATCCACACAAGACACCATTCACAACACTCATGGCACCTCCCAAACACCCACGCTTCACAGCAAGTGAGCTAAGGACCACAGTGGACGAGATCCTGAAGGTCAAGCCACAACTATTTGGGGCACAGATCCAGCACACACCCATCGCCAGGACTATGGAGCTATGGCAGACAGTAGTTGACAGGGTCAATGCAGTGGGACACCATCCATGCACCAGGGACGACATCCGCAAGAGATGGAACGACTTGCGTGGGAAGGTCAGGGCCACAGCATCGAGGCACCACATTGCAGTCCAGAAGACTGGGGGAGGACCTCCACCAACACCACCCAACTACACTGATTGGGAGGAAAGGCACTGGTCATCCTGCACCCTGAGGGACTCACTGGAGGAATGGATTCGGGTAAGTCATCTACAATTACCCCATATCCATCACACCTGGAATGCATTCACCACCCCACCTCTCCAACTACCACCAGGACCACAACCCCACCCAGGCCACAAGCACTTAATACAGTCCCCCTGCATGCCCACAAACCCACTAACAGGCCCACATCCCTCCCCCTGTGCACAGCCACCCACCCCTGCAAGGAAACACAATGGCCTACAGCACCCACAATGCACCTCCATATCCTAAGCAAAAAGCAAAGCTAACCTCACCAAAGCATCCTGCATGTCCCCAAAGTGTGAAACCTGCATAAGACCGCCCACGCCTGTGCACCCCATCCAACCATGCTAATTTAACAGATGTGTCCATTCCTCCCAACAGGCACCACCACCCATGCCACCCTGACAGACAGGACACAGAGTGGCAGTGCCCCACAGGGAGACAGAGGCACCTCCCAGGACACTGGGGATGGAACCCTGGACACTGACGATCACCCTGGTCCCTCACAAAGTCCTGGACTGTCACCATCCAGCAGCCCCACTCAGGATAACACTGACACCCCTACCACCCAGCCAACATCATCAGCCCAGGGCAACCGTCCCCACACCTGTGTATCTAGGCCACAGACTGGTGGAACACAAGTACAGAGGCCACAGTCACCCCCTCCCAACAGGCAGGAAGACAATGGCCTCAGTACAAGTGGTACCGTCAGACCTGTGCAGGGGACACAGGCACACGGGGCTAGGCCCATTGGGAGGGCATGAGTGGTCCAGGGTGGAGGCCACAGGATGGATGCAGCAGCCCACGATGTGATCTCTGAGGTCCTGGGAGCATATCACCATACCCAGGACAGATTGGGCCCAGATCGTATCCACCCGGGAGCAGAGTCAGAGGATGCAGCAAGCACACCACCAAGATGCCATGGAGCAGTGGAAACTGCACAATGCCAGAACGGCCAGCATAGCAGATGCGCTGCTGCAGCTTGTCCCAACATAGCCTGAGGCCCACATAGACCAGGAAGCCCCTATTACAGCCCAGGATACAGACCGGACAACAACAGCTTCAGCAGCAACTTCACATGTACCACCCTCTCAGGACACACAGGGGACATCGATCTCAACCTGTACCGGCCAACACCAGGCGCGCAAACTGACCCTCAGGCCCAGATATGGCACAGGAACACATGCCAAGAACAAGGCCCCCTCTAAGAAGTGACTCTGCCAAAAACTGTCCTCCAAGTGTCCCACTGAATCAACCACCAAACAGTGCTAAAATACTACAAACTCATGTAAGCATGGATGGACCTACCACTACTTCCAACAATGCTGCAACCATGTTGCCATATTGGACAACCACCAGTAGCCAACTCCCATCACTAATCTGCACGATTTAATCCCTGCACCAAATAAAACCCCTTTACACCTGTTCCAATGTCCCCTGTCATTAGGTTTTTAACAAAGTGAAGTATGGATACAACTGGTTGATAACTCCTTTATTGGTATCTGAGCAGCAGGGAAAGCACCACACGCTTTACATGTTGTTGTGCCTACATATGTGTTGAAATTTTAGACTATATTGTAATCTGTCCTATGCAGACCTGGTCACAGTGGCAAAGAGTACTGACCCAACACCCTGCTAGATGGCAAGGCACACTGACAATATGATGCACAGACAGCAATCTCATCCAATAGTCCCACATAGTTACTGGAAGTATAGTTGTATCAGTTGGGTCCTGAAATTTACATCTTCCCCCTCCTCATCCTCATCATCACCATCACTCTCATCCCCTCTGAGGAAGCTGGTCTGGATATACAGTACCCTCCTCCTCCAAGAGGGGGATAGAATTTCTCAAAGCCACGTTGTGCATCATGCAGCAGGCCACCACTATTCTACACACCTTATCAGGCCCATAGACCAGGGAACCTCCAGAGATATGTAGACAACGAAATCTAGCCTTCAGGAGACCTATTGTGCACTCTATCACCACCCTCCTAGTACGTCCAGGGGCCTCATTGTAATTCCTCTCTGCATCTGTTCCAGGACTCCTCACTGGTGTCAGGAGCCAACACAAGTAGGGATAGCCAGAATCACCTAGAAAAAGGTGCAAAACAGGACTGTCATTGACAAGCCTCAGAGGCAGACAGCCTGGCTGTCTGCTATGTGGCAATAAGTGACAGAAATACCTCCCTATGATCCACCCTCTGTCCTCTTGTAGTTGTTCCATCTTGTGTGGCACACTACTGTTCCTCAGCACAAAGGAATCATGGACTGAACCAGGGGACATGGCCTTCACATGTGTGATGTACTGGTCTTCAGTACTCACCAATTTGATGTTCATGGAATGAAAGTTCTTCCTGTTTCTGTACACCTGTTCACTGACTCTTGGGGGGATGATAGCTATGTGGGTGCCATCGATGGCACCTATCACATGGGGTATGTTGGCAAAGGCATAGAAGTCCGACTTGATGGCAGGGAGGTCAGCACCTTTGGGAAACCTCACATAGGACTGTAGGTGTCGTACAAATGCATTCAGGAATCTTGACAGTATAATGCTAAACATTGGCTGTGAAAAACCTGCACCCATTCCCACGGTCTCTTGAAATGAGCCCGTGGCCAGGAAATGGAGTGCAGAGAGCACCTGCACTTCAGTAGGGATGGCAAGCTGATTACGATAAGCCGGTGTCAGTGCAGGATCCAGTAATGCACAAAGTTCAAAATAGTTGCACAAGTGAGTCTGTAATTGATAATGTGACGGTCCACCATGGTCCACAAATCAACAAGTGGTCTGTACACCAATGGGGCCCTTCCTTGCCACAAGGGTCTGTAGCTAGGAGGAGTTGAAAACACATGTGAAGAACACACATACATCTGCACACATTGTTTTTCATTCAGCACTGTCGACGACACTAATGCATAGTGTGTGTGACATAACAGCAACATGACCACAATGCTAGATCAGGGCTGGTAAGCTGAGGTAATGTTTATTGTCACATGCCTATGGGTGTTTAGGGAACAATAGGGCCTGCATTGTGCAGATGAGTTTTACAACTGCGTAGTTCTGGCCAAAATGTCTGCCCCCTGTAATCCTGAACTGTTGTTGTGGAAGTGACCTCATACCACTAGCGGTTGACGTAACAGCGTAAGGCAGTGTTTACCACTGTGCGCAAATTCATTTGTTAACATGGATGTCAATGGGGAATCTTAGCTTATCATGATCACTGCCGGCGGTGACGCTGGACACCACCACGGTGTGTATGCAAACTCGTCACCCCAACGTCACTTGACTCGCTGATCTCGTGCAAGCAGGTACTCCACTGAGTGTACTTCTGTGTCCTGCCTCTGGTCATGGAAATGGCATGTGTTGCAGGGGAAGGGGCCCCGGCCTTCACCCAAGAGGAATTGGAGAGGCTCGTGGATGGGGTCCTGCCCCTGTACGCCAAGCTTTACAGACGGCCAGAGGTACAGGTGAGTAGGGGGATTGGAGTGCATGGATGTGTGTGTAGTGGTTGGTGTTAGCTGCATACATGTGTGCACTTGTGACACTGGATGGTCTAGGGCTCCTGACATGCTGCGTGTGTGTGTGCTGTTAGTCAGTTTGAACTGTCCGTCCCATAGTGGACGTATAAGCCAGCTGTATATGATTGGCCAGTGTCTGACCTCTGTTTTACTTTTATGTGTGTCCATTATAGGTAAGCGCCCACCAGAAGATGGGACTTTGGCATGCCATCCCCAAGGAGGTGCGGGCCCCGGGGGTCTACAACCGTCTGAGCACCTCACTGCAGGAAGAGGTGGGAGGACCTGCGGTGCTGGGCACGAAAGATCTGCGAGGCCCAGCTGGGGAAGTCCTCCCAATGGGGAAGGGGTGCCCGTCGGGCACTGACCCCCCCCCCCCCCCTTATGCAACGCATCCTGACGGTGGTGTACCCGGACCTGGATGGGCGCTTGAAGGGTGCACAGCAGTCACAAGGGGGTGAGTACACATACCATATTTTGGACCCTTGATGGATGTGTGTGTGCATTCGTATTTATGCTGTCTAGTTGCAGGGACCATGGCTGATGTCATCTACATAATGGCCCCCGTGGGGAGTAAGGGTGTTTTGGTCAAGTCTACAATACGTCAGGTCCTTAAGTTAGTTGGGGAATGGCTGTAGAGCAGGGTTCTGGCCACTAGTCAGGGGCATAGCCATGTGTATAGCGGTAGGTGCTGCCTGTTGGAGGGTTTTCTGGGTGGGTGCATGTGTGAACCACTATTGTACCTCCATTCAGCTATTTACAATTTCTCTCCTGTTTTGTCCCCCATCCCTGTTCTCTTGTGTTGTCTGTGTACATTAGCATCATCTGGCGAGGGAGCTGAGGCACCGGTGAGTAGGGATGCAGCGGCCTACGGATCCTTGGAGGCAGAGTCGTCTGACGCCAAGGGGACCAGTGGGTTGGAGGGCGAGGGGAGTACCACAGGGGAGGCAACTACCACTGGAGGTAGTGACTCAGATACCTCGACTGATGGGAGCTCCCTGGTGGTGGTGGACCCTAGTGGGCCCACACCTACTCTGTCATCTTCCGCCACCCTCCATACCATCACCGCCCTCCCAGTTGCTTCCCCACCGAGTTGCCCGTGCCCGCTCATCCTGAAGGGTGGGAGTCTCCTTCGCCCCAGGCACCTCTTCCCCTACCCCAGTCAGCCCTGCTGCCCTCACAGAGGAGGCTATTGACCTCCTGAGAACCATCTCCATAGGGCAGACAACCATCGTCAATGCCGTCCAGGGGCTAGCATCAGAGATGCAGCAGACCAGTGCCTATCTGGATGGCATTCACTGTGCCGTGTCTGGCCTACAGAGATCTTTTCAGGCTCTGGCCTCCTCTTGGACGGCAGCCAGTGTCCCTTGTCATTCCGTCCCCCCTCCAACCACCTCTACCCCTTCCAGCACCCCACTCCCTTCACCCGTCCAAAGCACACATTCTGGCACACAGGCACACACCTCAACACACAAGAAGCACACTTCAAAACACAAGCACCACACCTCCCACCACAGGCATACACACACACCAACATCCACTTCCCCCAGTGCGTCCACCTCTTCGGCCTCCATGTCTGTCCCCTGTACATGCACACCCCCAGGCACTGCACCCTCATTCAATGTTGCTGACCCTATTCCTGCAGTCACCAAAATAGCACACATCCATTCATGCACACCAGATACCACACCTGCACTCACCACAATGACTTTAGTTGACACATGCAGCACACTCACCAGACTTGCAGACACCCAGACAACATACATTTACACTGGCAGCCTGTCTTGTCCCACTGTGTCCACCCCCCTCCTCCCAAGACACTCAAACGCACCAACACACACACCCATCACACATCCACCACACCTCAGCATACTGTCCAGTCCCCTTTACCCACATCACGCACACCTACGCCTCTTACGACCACTCCCTCTACCTCCACTTCCACAGCTTCCTCCAGGTCCACCCCAATTGCACCCAAGAAACTTTTCCTCTCCCGTGTTGACCCATTCCAAACCACTGGCCTACCCAATCTCGTCACTAAACGTGCTCACCTCCTTGCCCTGTCCACTCCTCCCACGTCACAGCCCACCCCCATCTGCTCTTCACATGCCCGTGCCCCTTCCCCAGAAAGGAAGAAGCCCCATGATGAACCAGGTCCATCTGCCATCCCCGGTCAAAGCCCACTCCCCCACCTTCCAAGGGAAAAACCAAACCCCCTTCACCTGCAAAACGAAATCCTAAGCCCCCCCCTGTCGTAAATCCCCACCCACTGCACCTGTTCCCTGAGGTGCCTGGATGCCCCAATGTTGCCCCTATGAGGTGGAGTACCGTAGCACTTGTGGGAGTCAAGTTGGGGCCATTGTGGCTCATCGGACTAATTTTCAAAAGGACTGGCCATTGGCCTTATATGCACTTCGGTTGCTCAGTGAGCATAATAATGGTTAATATGTGGCCTGTGTTGTTAGGAGGCACACTCTGGAGCCGTGGTCTCTCGTTTCATTGTTTGTGGGTGTGGGGCACATGTATGTACTTTGGACAGGTTGGATTTGCCTTGTGTGTCGGGTAAGTACCTCCTGCTGTGGGGTGTATGGCTTGTGCTGCTGTGAAGGGTTGTGGGAGCGTTGCAGGGTGGGTGGAGTGGGTGGGTAACTGCGCCCTTTCTTGCCTTGTTTCGTAGGTTGCGGAACTTACCGT
Organism: Pleurodeles waltl; assembly: GCF_031143425.1. Lineage (NCBI taxonomy): Eukaryota > Metazoa > Chordata > Amphibia > Caudata > Salamandridae > Pleurodeles > Pleurodeles waltl. The sequence goes on along the minus strand of NC_090444.1, from coordinate 724,774,218 downwards.
TGTCATCTTCGTCTGCAGTCTTGGTCGTAGAGGTATATGGCAAAGAGCAGGGCTGGCATGATCTGCAGCTCTCTATCCAGGTCTGCTTCGGCGTGTTGTGTGAGTCTCCGGTGAGTGTTTCCTTGTAATTGGTTTGTTTCCGCCTGGCTTTGCGTGGCGGTTGTTCCTGCCCCGGAACTAACCACAGTCTAGTGCTTCATTAATTGATGGGCAGGCAGGGCCTTTCCGTCGGCCTGTGGGCGGGCTCTGCCATCGTGGTCGGCACTCCTCTGCTGGCGGTGAGTGGTTTTCATGATGCCTGTGTTTCAGTTGGTTCATTATTTGGCGGTACGGACCGCACGTCTGTTGGCGGTTGTTACCACCACTGCCGGCGGTGCGGTGTTTACCGCCGTGTTCATAATGAAGGCCTACGTTTTCTAAAGTCCCGTTTATAACATCCCTTGACAAATGCTGCCGGCCTTGCCCATGATTGCTTTATTAGCAAAAATTCCAATATGACTTGGGCGGGGGAAGGCGATCTCGGTAGTTGAAAAAGGTGTTTAAATGATTTGACTAGTAGCTTATCAAGTATGGCCACCTCTGTCCCTCTCATTATTTCTGTCCCAAATGAAGAGTCTTAAGTAATTTCGCTCTCATAACCATGGTCATCAGCTTTAGCGGCCGCCCAAGGATGGACTTTGCCAAGTTTCCAAGGGCCTGATTTAAGGCTTGTGCCTTCTGCCTAATTACTTCTTTGGGCCAGCAAATGTGCCTTCAGAGTCAGTCTTAATGCCTAGGTATGTGTATGCTACAAATTCCTAAATAAGATGTCCATTCAAATACCATTTGCGGTGTAATGTGGGTTTACAGTTGAGGGGGATTATTTTAGATTTCTCATAATTTATCTCTAAGTCATTAGCCAACACATATCCTCCTAAATTGTTCAGGAGTTTCTGTAGGCCTACTCTGGAATTACTGAGCAGCAGCATGTCATCAGTATAAAGTAGATTGGATATTTGATAACCCCCCCCCCCCCCCCGGGTTGGTGGGGGAGCTGGCTATTTATTCAGGGCTGGAGATAAATCCGCTATATACAGGTTAAAAAGGAGCGGAGCTAGAACACACCCCTGCTTCAGACCAACTGTGGTTTTGATGGGCCTGGATAAGTACGAGCCATCTCCCATTTTGATTTTTGCCCAGGTGTTAGAATAGATATTAATGGTATTCAGTAGATTCCCCGGCAACCCCCACTGTTGTAATTTTAACGATCGTTTGTCTCGGGGAACGCAATCAAATGCAGCCTTAAAATCGACAAAACAAATATAAAGGGGCGCCCCTGTGGCCTCTGCTCTATTTATTCCCAGACTTATTGCCATGAGGTTTGTTAACGTGCCCTGTTTTTTTTTCGTAAAACCTGTTTGATTAATGGGGAGCCTTCCTTTGTCCATGGCCATCGTTCTAAATGCTGCAGGATTCCTATGGAAAAGTATTTTAAGTCTGCATCCAAAAGGGCGATTAGACGATAATTGAAAGGTAAGAAAGCCTTCCCTCCCTTGTATATGGGGTGGATTATTGAGCCCTTCCAACTGTCTGGGACGGAGCCTGTTGGGAGGATGTAACTGAACATTATGGTGAAGAAAGCCGACCATCTTGGAGTAGATTGTTTAAATAGGGCCTGTGGAAGGCCATTAGGGCCAGGTTTTTTCTATTATCTTAATTATTACAAGTGAACTAAAAGTAATGGGCTCCTGAAGCTCAGGCCTATCCACAGTCATCTCCCATTGGGCGGAGTCAGTATCTGTCGAGGATGTTTCTTTAAAGTGGGATTTCAAATATCCCACCCATGCCTCCTCTGTGACATTCGCATTGTTCGCAGCTTTGGGGCCTTACTCATTGTTGTTAATCAAGCTCCAGAACCGGCTAGAGTTTGCCAATGTCGATGCATAATGTAATTTTGCCCAAAATGTTTCCTGCTTGGATCTTTTAAAAAGCCAAATATCCCTCTTTAGTAGGGTCCTTTCTTTCTGTAGTGTTCTTAGGATTAATCCATCAGTCGGATGATTCCGCAATTGTCTTAGAAGCCTATTCACCCCCGATTTCCTCTGTCGTAATTGCCCGTGGTATGAGTATGCTATTTCTGTACCCCAGATGTGCCCCCCCTAAAAGTGTCCCTCCCTGTAGACTGCTTAATAAGGCTTATAGCGAAGGGTTCCCATATAGCAACTGCCTTTGATGGATCATTGGTCACGGCTTCCAATTTCCCAACTGCTTCCTCTGCTTGAGCTGGGACCGAATGTGAGCTCCATCTTAGACGTTTTAGATTTTCAGAACGAGGCTCCCCATTGAGGAGGTTTGTTTCTTCCTGGATAGGCACTTGGGTCTGGACTTTAATTATTTGCGGGTTATGATCACTTTCTGGGTGATCTTGAATTGTGAATTCCCTCACAAATTTAAATAGGGGGGAATTTACCAAGGTATAATCTAGGTTTAAAACCACCTTTTTAGTAGCTCTTGTCCAGACCATGGGTGAGTCTGACGACAACCGCCTGTTTAATGTAAAGAAACCTGCTAGCTCACAGCTCTTTATTAGCTTATCGCCGATTTTATCTTTCTTTCTTCGGTGTGGTAGGTTTTGAATGGGCGGTGGAACCGCTAGTTGTACATGATCCTCGTTTGGGATGTGGAATAGATTGATATTGAAATCTGAGACCAGGTAGTAGGCAGAATTGTAGGCATTTTTTTATGCAGAGTAGATGTTTTAGCAGTTTGATAGCTTCCATCTTTTTCTTTTTGGGATTAATGTAGACGTTGATCAGGACCAGAAGATGATTATTTTTTGCCCAGCTGTACAAGCGAACCCACTAGAAGGGTTGATCTCCCATCTGACCTCCGGACGGTTTCGCCCCAAGCTTGGAATTGATATAGATTGACAAACCTCCTTTTGCCCTTCCACACGTGTTGTGTTTCTCTGCAGGCTCATTAAATACCTCATAACCGATTAGAGGAAAGTTCTTAAGTGCCCATGTCTCCTGCAGCATTACGATATTGAAGGTGCCCAGGAATCTGATAACTTCTGCATCTTGCAGCTTTGACTGAAGGCCCACTATATTCTATGAACAGATACTTAATGATCCTTTTGTCAGGGGAGAATTTTGGACTAATATTCAGGCTTTTGGGGGTAATTTGGGGGGCTAGCGCTGTTGGAAGCCAAGACCATTTGCCTTGGGAGTGGCCTTCTCTTGAGGGATGTCTGATGTTATCCTTCTTCTTCCCTTACTTCTATTATTAATTCTGGTTGGGCTGGCGCTCCTTGTAATATCTGGTCTTGGCTAGATTCTCCAACATGGGCTTCCCATTTACTACTCGTAGGATTACTCCTCGTAGAATGGACCAGGTCATTACCTCTTTCTTCTTTGGATAACTTGCCTGCAGCAGCGGGTGCGGGTATCTTTCCCCTAATTGGGGGCATACCTCAATTCCTCAATCTTTCAGGATACTTCTCTTTTCCATGACTTGAATTGGTAGCCCTGGTGATGCAAATATCACGATAGCTGGATCAGTTTGCTGGCTACCCTGTGCTTCGATACATTTTATGGCGGTAATGTTGTCAGAAGTCACTGGTGTCAGGGAAAGCCTCTCCAGGGCTGCATTTTTTGGACTAATTGCAAGAAAATAATAGTATTCAGATCTAGAACTCCTTAACAGAGTCTAACACCCCTCTCTCCCAGTGCCCCACGAGGAGTTGCCCTCGTCACGGAGTTGGTTAATTGGACTAGCCTGACCGGAGAAGGCAGGGTGCTGGTTGTCAGGGTTTCCCACGCCGGGGAATATAAAGCTGAGCCCTGCCCACTTGTGGTGGGCAAAGACCGTACTGGTGTAGGGAGGCAATCTTTGAAATCTTTGGTGGCTGAAGTCCTTATCCATGGAGCTGGCCCTTCTAGTTCTACACTCCAGGATACTAATAATGGGAGAGAGTGGTGGAGGTGGAGGATGACTTCCTTCGTTCTCTAGGTCCTTTCTCTAATCGGGAGCCTGATTCTGAACTGAAATTGATGAAGGGGGGGGGGCATGGTAATCAGAAGTCCTGCTTATTGCCCCAAAGTAATCGGATATTTTACGAGGCTTGGCTAGAGCTGGGCAGAGGATCGAGTATTTGTCCTCCTTGCCCGCGTGGGCCATCTCCCCAACCTGAAGGATATTGGTCACTTTGACTGGCTAAGCTTTTACAAAGTCCTGCATTAACAGGGGCTCAAGAGGTGGGGGAGAAGGGCTCTGGGGACTCAAAGCTGTGAGTGAGGTCCCTTGGCGGTCTTGTAAGCTGGACTCTGATGTCCGGTCCTGGTGGTCTTTTTGATAGAATTTCGGCGGACAGTGCTTCCTCCTTCCTCTTGCTTGTAAATGTGGTCCTGCCTCGTTTTTTGCCTGATCTCCTCTCTGCTTATCAACAATATAGGCAGTATTGTGTAGCCAAGTTGCTGAATGGCTAGGTGGCTTGAATGAGTGGCTAAGGTGCCTTGCTGAACTAAGCTTAGATTGTAGTTTAATCTCTTGCTTGCTTGCCTTTTGTTGAGCTGCGATCAGCCAAAGCGAGGAATGTAGGTATGTGAGCAGGGGTGAGTAGGGGGCGAGCGGGTCTCTCCGAGCCAACCCCGCAAGCCGCACCCAACCTTGCCGGGCCACTTCCGCAGGGGGACAGGGCACACACTCAGCAATGGGCCTCTAAGCCCATTGAGCTCGCCACGCACTCACAGCTCCTTAACTTGTGCTCCTTGGCCACTGTGAATCCAACTTCAGTCAGGGAGTTCTGCCAGGGGACTCAGGCTGTTATCCATTGTCCGCACTGATGTCCACTCTGATGTCTCCCCGCCTTACACCTTCCTCCTTCCTGAGACTTCAAAGGCTCCTTCCTGGGGCTACTTGCCAGGCCACTGCTAACTTCCCTTAACCGCTGGACTACCTCCAGCTGGAGGCCGCTGGATCTCTTGATCAATTGCACGACTGGTGAGGCAAGGGTAGACTGATGGTGACCAGGGAGGCCACTGCACGCTCAGCCACTCCCCTGCACGGGAGGGATGGCCGGGATTGGCACCAGCTAGGGCACAGCACACAAGCAGGCAGCAGGCAGGCAGGCCAAGCACACCAGGAGCAGACTGGCGGATGGGCTGGCAGGCTGGAGGTGGGCGGGCTAGCGGGTGGACCTGGATCAACGCAGTAGGTTGCAAGCTGAACCGTCGGACTGTGGCCCCCACAGCCTGCAGCGTCACACTCGCTCCCGCACCCACTCCCGTGCCGTAACCGGGCTCTCCGGCAGCCAAGCACTGCGACCGCCAGCACTGCCCGGGTTGAGTGGATGGGGCAAACTGACGCCGTTCAGCGTTCAATTCTCCCACAGGACCACTAGTCTGTGGCAGAAACTAAAACTGTCATACATGGTTTGGACTGAGCTTCAGAGTGTCATCTGATGAAAAATATTTCAAAATGTGATACGTGGGATTATTAAGCCTGTTCAACATGCCTTCAAATACAGAGTTGGCATACTGGTGTTCGGTGCAACGGAAAAAGAACATGATAAAGCTCTCAAACAAGTATTTCAGTTACTTAGTGATGCAGGTTTCACATTAAATGCTGAAAAATCTGAACTTCATAAAACAAAACTAACTTTTTTGGGGCACGATGACTCCTGATCTTGATAAAGTGCAAGCATTACCTGCGACTAGTGCTCATATTCGAATCATTTCAGTAAGGCTGCTTTTAGCTCATCTACCAGCCTCCTGAGGGAATTGCCATCTACACCAGGGACTAACTCTTGACACTGTTCCATGTATGGGGTTGGGGCTAATCCCTTAGATCAGGCCCGGCAGAAGGATACACCCACTATGCTCTGAGTGTAGACATAGGGTTAGATAGGAACCTTTAGAACCACATACATCATGGTTGGATTGTTTCTCTTTACCATGTCCATAATGCTGATTACTTTGCTTTGTTTCATTTGCCTAATTATCGCTGCTCACTCTCTGTATGCCAGATTGCGACTGTTTCAATAAATGTATTGAAAACATCTTGCATCCTTTGTGTTTCACCTTGGCATGCATGAGAAACAGTACAAAGGGGGTAAGATGTGTTTCCATGGCATGCCTGTGGAGTCAGAGTGTCATGTTCAGGTTGCCATAATCACTATTCACCCCAATGGGTTTGGGGCGTGGGTGAGGCACTGAACTAGCCGGGAATTAGGCCGACAGTTACTAATGGTGTGGATGGACTTAGTCTCCCACACTGTGCCTTTCTGCCATCCTAAACATACAGTCCTATCACCAAAGCACAACACGGAGCCACCAACATATCAAGGTATGGCAATTATTTAACAGGTCTTCTGAGTAGTTTTCCCTCGCATGTCTAAGGTGCCCTTTTCACCTTTATACAGAGACACCCGTAGTGTTAGGGAATTATCCTCCTCAGCGGTATAGGTAGCACCTATACTTAGCTGTAGGTTGTTCAAGCTTGAACCTTTAAAAAGATCTCACTAAATCTTTTCCTTCTCTGAAATCATTTTTTTTTTTTTTAAATGGTTACTCCAGTAATTATTCCAGTAAAAAAGTAGACATGCAGACACACAACAATTACTTCTAATTGGGCTACCCAGCTACCCAAAGAGGGGGGGGTGGGGGGGGGGGGGTAGAGACAGTACATTTGTGGTTGAGGCACATGATGTGTACAAAACTGCAACATTTTATTCATGAGTCATTTTTCCTGCAGTCGATGCCAAGTCAAACATTTCACACATACACACTGGCAAGTCTACCAGTACAATATAGAGCATACATTTATTTAGAAATGCCTCTGACATTTCAAACATCAAAACTGGTTCCAAGGCGTCCTACCACAAGTTGTTAAAAACGTTAGATTGGGTCACCTTAGTAATGACGGGGCCATATGGCCATTTCTAGCAGCCTCCACACCCTATCCAAATATACAAAATTGATCAGAGGCTGATCTGTGCACATTATACAATAATCTAGTTAGATTATATAAACGCTTAACACAATTAGTAATGTGAGCATTGAATACTGCCCCAGCAAAGGCTGCTCTGGCTCTTCAAAAACAATTGGCTTCACCTGTGATTAACCCAGTTACTCTTCATGCAATTATGGGCAAAGTATCCACCAAATAGGAGAAATTTCCATGGTGAATTGCTCACAAAACTAATCAGTTGGAAGCAGTGTTTCCCTACACAGGACCCCAAAATAAACAGGTTTCTCACAATGTGCTTGCCAGTTGGGCATGGTACCCTCAATTGATGATTGTGCTACTTGGGGCAGTCTTTTCTGCAATATATACCAGAACACATGGCACACCATCAAATTCAAAACAAATTACGGGGCTCACCCTGCCCTGGACTTGGCGATGAAATGAATTGTCAATTTTGCTACAATATCTTCAATTATTTTTGGAAATATAAAAGGGGAAGCAGCAGCATTGGTGGTATGCCAACGACTTGTGCAAGTTCCTATAACAGACCAGGAGTGAGAGTTACCAAAAATAACTGCAGAGACGTACGTTTTTTAGTCCGCAGTAATTTGGGGGCCAGACTAAATAAACTACACATAAAAGGTAATCCTGGAAGGCATAAATGGCAAGCAGGCACAGAAGTCGTCAAAAAAATGCTGGGACAAACAGAAATCAAATAAAGAAAGTAAAATCATGGGGAGACTCTCCAGACTCCAAGAGCGCTGAAAAATGTTAAAATCTCTGTAACCATGATAGTTTGAAACAACCTGACAGTGATCAGTATACCAATACACGTCCTTCTCGTTCCTTTATGGACTAATCTGACAAACAGTTCAAGAGTGCTGGGCAGTCAAAATGCAGAGGAGTACATGAGACCAAAGAAAGACTCACAAAGCTCGTCTGAGGGAGCCATAAAGAAGGAAGAGAAACTTCAACAAAAACCCCAATTCAAAAAGAAGGTTGGGGCAATTTTGGCAAAGTATGCCCAACACATTGACAACGTTACTGCGGAACATAAAGTGGGCAATGACTCTGCTGGACAGCGCAGCAGAGGTCACGATAGTTCGGCAGAATCTTCAAAAGTCTCTGGATGTGAAAGCAACTAACAACTACACATAAGTTGAAATCCCAACACAGGATAGTCGCCCTTCCAGATCAAGAAAATAAACTAAACATACAAATTGAAGGGGCCATAATGTTTACAATTAAAGTAATTTTCAGGGAAAGATTAATACTTAGCTATAGCATACTCTTGGTTGAAAATGATTGGCCACCAGAGTTTGTTAAAATACTGCCACAAGGGGAAGATGCGATTCTACAGTCTCTCAGTCCTCGTTCCAGAGCAGGTAAAGCAAGAGTATGCTGCAGATTGGGCTCTTGCACAAGCCACAGCGCTGTACTCCAACCATGTGGGCTGGGATAGGGACTCTCCTTAATACGCAATACCCATAAGGTCCAGCCCACAAATGTAACCACAATACCCCATAAAACATGAAGCGAAAGCCCCAGTGAGGGAGATTCTCACAGCTCGAATACCAGGGAGCAATTTAACCTTGTGCATCTCCTATAAACAATCCCTTGTTTCCAGTAGCTAAGCGGTATTATTCATATAGAAACGTTTTAGATTATAGACAGTCAAACACACATTTACAATTCAAAACACACAGTACAGCACTAATAAACATCAATGTCTGCAAAAAATAAAAAATACCCTTGGATATCGCTAATGTTTTTCTGCCAAAATATAGCGCCTGTAAGCAGGAATCTAACTGCTTTTCCGTGCTCGGCTCTAAGTGCTGAGATTTTTCAGACTTCCCCAAGGCTAAAAAACCAGCCAAGGGCTGTTCTCTTCCCAGGTAGCATCAATACTACATGATACTGATCCAGAAGCATTGCACATTTGGCTAGGGTAAATCACATTGTATTGGGATTTGCTGAACATGGTTATAAATTAAAGAAAACAAAAATAGCTTTTCTGTGTGCTATTTTTGGGATATGAGCTTTCAACTGAGGGAAAAAGTCGGGTCCCACACTTCCTAGAGAAGTGTGCATAACTGCAACCACCAGATACCATCAAGAAAGTGCAATCTTTGTAGGATTCTTTAAATTTGGCAGAACATGCATACATGCCTTATTTTCAAACAAACATTGGACACCAGAACCCACACAAATAGTGAGATCACTAGAGACTGACATGCTTGAAGCAAAACATTTACACACATGTGAAAATGGAACAAATTTGGTCACCCAAATAATTCTGGGTGCTTTTGGCTTTACCTACGTCACATTTAATGAGGGTGACAGTGCACATTGCATACAACTTGCATTTATACTTTAATGCTGAAATGCATTTTGCATCCACAGAAAAAATACTGACTGCAGTTCAGATGACTGTCATTAAGGAAGACCACTGGCTGTGGGAAAACGCATCATTGTTGTAACCCTGTTTCAGCCTTAGAGGCTGTTACAAAGGCTGCGTTACAAATGCAAAAGCCTTACATCCAGAATGAATACAATGGGTGTTGGACCTGGCGCCCTTAACGTGGTTTCCCCTGTCTTTTTGGCTCTGCTTCCTGTGTTTGTGACTTTGTGCTGGACTTCATTTTTGCTGGTTTTTGATACTCTGGGCACTTTAGTACTGCCAACCAGTGCTAAAGTGCAAGTGCTTCCTGTATAAACTGTGACTATGATTAGTTATCCCTTATTTACATATTTGTTCTACTATTAAGTCCCTAGTAAAGTGCACTAGAAGGGCCCAGGTCCTGTAAATCAAATGCTACTAGTGGGCCTGCAGCACTGATTGTGCCATTCACATGAGTAACCCTTTAAACATGTCTCAGACCTGTCACTGCAGTGCCTGTGTGTGCAGTCTTGCACTGCCAATTCGACCTGGCAAGTGGATACACTTGCCAGGCCCAAACCTTCCCTTTTACTACATGTAAGTCAGCCCTAAAGTTGGCCCTTGGTAGCCCCACGGGCAGGGTGCAGTGTATTTAAAAGGTAGGACACGTACTGGTGTATTTTACATGTCCTAACAGTGGAATACTGCCAAATTCACATTTCACTATTGGAAGGCCAATATCTCCCACAGGGTAGCATGGGGTGCCTTTAAATATCTTTTAAATGTGGTTTGAGAGTAGATCGAGATATGGAGTTCGGGGTCTCTGAGCTCCCAATTTAAAAATACATCTTTGGGTAGAGTTGTTTTTTAGATTGTTTGTTTGAAAATGCCACTTTTATGACGTGGTCATTTTATTACTTAACTATTCTGTGCCTCTTCCCTGCCTGTGGAATCTGCGTCTGGGTCAGACTGACAGTTGGGCTGATTGTGAATTCCCTCTAGATAGTGACACAAAAGGAGCTGAGGAGTGTCCTGCATATCCTGATTAGTCTTCTGGGCTTGAGTGGGGAGGGAAGAGCTGACACCTGCACCTGAAATTCAAGGCACCCGAACTGTCATTGTGCTATCAATGGCTGGTTATAAAGAAAATTGTTTTGTCTTCATTAAGTAAAATTGGATGACATGGCCAATCATACACAGTAGGCCTGGAGGATTCCTGGGTAGTTCCCTATCCCCCATCACTACCATACAGGAGACACATCTTCAAGCATTAAAACACTAATTATTTTTCCTAGGCAGGGGATGCAGATAATGAACTTTTGTTGATTCCAATTACTGCCACAAGCGCTAGAAACACATCTGACCTACGTTAGCAGTCTTTAACTAATTCTCAAAACACATTTTTTTATGATGAGCCACCTTTAAATGCGTCTACCAGTTATTTCACCTGCAGGGGCTCCTATCTTGACACAGGCTGCTTCAGGGTATTTTGTCCACATTGATGTGTCCTCTTCAGATTCAACCACCACTTCTCTTCATGGTATACGTACGCTTTTTAATGGGCTTAAAACACACCTATTTGACTTGTCCCTGGTCCTATTTGTGGATTATACTTTCCCTGCTGGCTCTCTTTCTGTGGATTGGATTTGTGATTGTTTTCTTCTTGCTTATAAATGCGCATTATCTTCCTGAATGCTCTGCTGTTGAACTGGCAGATGAGGTACTGAAGCATCTTTTGCCTTTCTACAAAGTACATAGAGACTTCTGCTGTTCCAGTTCCCGATGGGATTTGCTTGGAATAAGGTTCCATATGATATATTTTGCCCTACTGAAACTAATAAAACTCTGTATGGTTTTTAAATTTCTATGGTCTACATAATTATGCCTGGGGTTGTGTCTGATTGGGATATAAAAACTTTCTTCAACACTCTGAGCTTTAATAGTATACTGTTTTTAAAGGGAAGACATGTATATGAACTCCACAAGTTATGAAGAAATATATTATCACCACTATCTTCACCATCATCAACACAGAGCTTGTACTCCACTTACAATTTTCAAATACACGTAATGGGAACACTGTCCAACTCTACTAGTGGGGAGTTCTAAAACATATTCAGACAAAGTTGTACACTTTTCTGGGCATAATGTTACTGGTCCAGTGTCTTATTTCAAATTACCTTCCACTAAAGCAAGCAAACACATGCTGACCGCTACTAACTTAACTTATTTGGATTCATTTGTTTCCCAACTTGCCATTAAAGGTTATGAATATTGGACAAACACAATAGATTTGAAATCAGTTTGGGGAAACAAAAGATTGGCAAGTAAGGGAATGGGTGCCTTATCTAAAGCATGTCTGATTTTTTTGAATGGCACTGTTCAGACCACTTCCCTAGGTCTAGCAAAAGTTAAAGAACTGACATGCGCAGCATCCCTTCAGTTGCAAAATTTAACAACTGGCAAAATATGGTAAATTATACAGATGATCAGCTCAGTGGTATGGTCAGAACGGTACATTTAATTCAACACTTTCAGGTCCCAATGGGTGGTTATTGTGGCCAGTGGACACAAATTGTTGTCCTGCACATTTTATTAACTCTCCACAGGATTTGAAAGCAAGCAGACCACACCCTGGTTATATTGAAACAACATTCAGGGATTGACACTACATACAGTCTATTGAAGTTATGTCAGCAATGGCTGCAACATTCCACCATGAGCACGCATCTGTGATTACATGGATCTGCAAGATTTCTCATTAGGTCCTAGGTCACCATGCTCAAAAAGATTTTTGTAAGCAATATATTATGAAATATGGAAGCTTTCTCAAATGGAAGCTGCTGCTCATTTAAGGCATAAAGACCAGGCAATTTTAGAGAAAGCATTAGCTGTTGTTGATAATGGGATGAATACATTGCCCAGTCTTATTTACCCACTAAATTACATTGCCATCTGCAATTGATATTATACAAAATGACATGTCATTTTTACAACATGGACAGAATCAGCATGGAGACAACATGCAGCTGAGTTGGACATTACAGGTTCTAAAATAGAACCGTGTGCCTTGGCAGCACGTGAACTTAACTGTTATTTTTGCCCTTTAACAGGCACACAACAAAGCTAAGAATGATGCATCATATACAATGCTAAATACTGAAAAATTAGAAAACTTGCCTTTCACAGTGGCTGAGACACCATCAGCTGTGTGGTTAGCACATAGAGTTATTTCCCTGCCTACCTCTACGTTCCAATTCACATTGTGTTTGAAACCTTTTCCTGTGTGCATGTTTGAAGGTTTAGGAGAGAGTTTTATTCATGAGGTGTTGGAACTGCCTTTCAATTACAAATGTATGAGCAGGGAAAAAGAAGTCTCTCAGTGGTAGTGATTGCGAAACTTCAGTAAGCCACTCAAGGATTGGTAAACAGGTAACACTGCACAGCGCTTGTAACGTGTCTGTGGCTAAATAAGCTTGTTACTTGAAGGGGATTCCCAGTCCATTGATGCATTCAGTTACTTTCAAATGGAAGTTACTTAATGTTGAGTGATCAAGGCTGCTGATCAATGAGAAACATGTCCCATATGTGATTTCCGTTTCTCAATAGTGACTTGTTGTTGACATGCATTAGATTAGGGTAGCATGTTTGTGGCCTTCTAGTCCTGCCATTAATGTTAACTTTGACAAGCTGAGCTGACTAACACCATTATTGTTTCAGAAACACATGGAGCGTACACCTGCCAGTGAAACATTCGAATTGCAAGTGGCGAGGTAATCTGTCGAGATTTAGTCCCTTTTAAATACCAACTTTCCTAGGCACTTTGCCGAACTAGTGAGT